>NW_017536074.1:703244-712780 GCF_001853355.1 Bactrocera latifrons | reverse complement strand
AAAACGTTAACTTCGGCTGCCCCGAAGCTAATATTTCTTTTAACTATGTGTACAGTTTGTATGGAAGCTATATGCTACAGTGAGCCGAGCTGAACAATTTCTTCGGAGATTACATTGTTGTCTTAGAAAATAATCTGTACCATATTTCGTGAATATAGCTTGTCAAATGCGAAAATTTTCCATACAAGCCCTTGATTCAGATTGTTCGGCTTGTATGGTAGCTATGTGATATAGTAAGTGGATCTGAACAATTTCTTCCGATATTACATTAGTTCTATGAACAATAACTCATGCTAAACTTCGTGAAGATATATGGTTAAATGAAGAAGATTCCCATGCAAGCATTTGGATCCGATCATTCAATTTATATGGCAGCTATATGGTATAGTTAACCGATCCGAACAATTTCTTCGGAGATTCCATTGTTGCCATAGAAAAGAAAGAAGGTCTCTGACGCTTCCTTCTGGGTGCTACAAACTTTGTGACAAACTTATATACCTTGTTCAGGGTATAAAAATTTTAAATTCGGTTTCACCAAAACAATAATAACCTTCATATTCCTTATATCAACTTTACTCGTATACCGTCACCTACTTGTAAAATGCAAACTAACATAATATCACTTTTTATTAGTTTACATTCGAAAAAAAAAAATGGTATAGTAGAAATAATTCGTAGTGAGAAAAGTGGAGTTTTGGTTACAAAATGGTTATAAGTACATTGGTTATATCTCACAGCGAAAGCTGAAGCTTTTATGTTACATAAAAAACTCATTTTTGATATTTTTTATGAAACGTTGTTTTGCATATTAGGTGACGATATATAACAATATCTGAAAACCAAACCGGCCAATGGTTTATATTCAATCTTCACGCCATATTAAGGATACTTACTTGGCCAAAAATATGTTTTATTAGATGTTGATTTTGATAGGTCTATTTATATGGCAGCTACGATATATGATCCGATGAAGATTTATTTTGGAAATGTTTCGCTGCTTTGCATAATAATCCTTGAAAAATTCGTGAAGATATTTCCTCAATTAGAAAGAAAATTCTGTACAAGGCTTGATTTTGTTGGATTAAATTTTATGACATTTACGTGCCACAGGGGTTCGCTATCTTGAACTAGATCGCGTATATGCTAATGATCATTAATATATACTCAAGAATAAGTTGACTCGGACTGGTCCAATGGCTTAAGTACATAATTTGTAAGTTCTTCAACGTTTGTTCTGGATGTTATACTTGTAAACTTCATGCCACAGTTAATATACCCTGTTCTGAGTATAAATTCAAATAAAATTTTAAACTGATGTGATAACAGTTTTCTAATCGATTGAATTTACTCTCTTAACCTAAATAAAAAAATTTTAAATCTTGGACCATTTGATTAAGGAACAGAGAACTGGAAGATAATCTTAGAAGGAAGTTGGATACGATTGTTTTCTTTTTTTTTTTTAATATTTCAAACGGATTAAAACAATAATTTTATAATTTTTATATTTTCACTTTTAAACGGCATTAATCGGCGAGTTCGGGTTTTTCGGAANTTTCACTTTTAAACGGCATTAATCGGCGAGTTCGGGTTTTTCGGAAAATATTAAGAACTCGATCAAGAGGATCTAAGAAAACAGCAAAACCATTTCGTAAGATGTAATACACCTCTCACCCTTACAACTACTATCAGAATTTCAAAACATGAACACGGATATCAATCCAATTAATGGCTACTGGAAACAAGAGGATCTCTAAAGGAGTTTTTGTAAAATGAAAATAACTAAAACTCTTCGCAATGCCTTTACACAACCCAACTGGCTGGTAGTAATCTAATATCGGTTAAATAATAGTACTTTAGATGCCCACTCACTCTAACGATGAGAAAACATTTTAAACTTGTATTTATTGCATGCTGATTGCTAAGTACTTGGAAAGCGCAAAAGTATGGACTTGATTGCATTCAGCACACAAATAGTATATGTGAGTATAACAATATCTAATCAGAAGCCAATGTCTATACAATAAATAGAATGGTATGTATATTACATAAACAGAGAGGATATATTCTGCTGCTGAATGCTAATTTGTGTTGGTTGCGAATTTCATCAAAATTATTTGTAATAAAATAGGAAAACAAAAAGGCAAGGCAAGTTATTGAATAATTCATTAATAATTGAGTTACTGGAATTAGCTGTAGTGTTAAGTGCGTTTTAGTAACTTAAGCTTAACTCAACTAATTTATTTACTTGAAGCGCAAAATGTTCAGCTCTCTTCTATTTTCGTTATTACAGAGCTAAAAAAAAAATCCGAAACCTTCAACTAATTTTTAAATTAAATAGAAAGAGTTGCACAGTCTTTATATACGGCAAAAACGCATTTATGGAAGCATGTATGCATATATATGTGTACATAAATTCATTTCAACATTTTAACTTTGCAACTTTTCTAGGAATTTTCATCAGCGAAGGCATTGAGTTGTTTAAAACTTAGTTGCGTGCGCATAAAAGTATGCTAAGAAAAATGTGCTGCATAACGAGTTTGGTAAATTTGCACTTCACAAGTTCGCTTTGAATCTTCTTTCAATGCAATAAAGTATACGCAAAGAGAAAATGTTATGTTGCTAAATTTATAAGAGAAGTCACTGAAAATATACATACTTGAAGATACAGTGGGCAAAACATAGTAAGACGTTTTATTTAAACATCTCACGAAAACCCATTCGAAATATTTTTTTCTACGTTGTAAAGACTGTCAGTGACATCTTTGCCAATTTTCACACAAAATAATCATTAGCTTTTAGTATACTAGTATACTTAGGCGATTTTTCGATGAGTAAAATTATTCAACAAAGAATTTCCATTAAATTTTATGTGTGAAATCAATTTTCTGTTTCGAAATGTACGGAATGTTTGAAAAGGCCTTCGGTGATAATTGTTGTTGTTTTTAAAGAGGGTAGAGAATGCGTTGACAATGAACCACATCCAGAACCAGCCACCTTGTGTATAAACTAAGGGAATTTGTATTTAGAGTCGACGATTAACAGTCAGAGATCTTACTGACATCGTTGGAATATAGGAAGGATTAGTAAAGTCATTTAGAAAAATCATCTGGGCCTAAGAAAAGTGAAAGCGTAATTGGTTCTGACTATCAGGATGTCATGAAACATATTATTACTCGCTATGAGGCTTGCATCTATGCTTACGATATAGAAACAGAGGATCAGTCGGCGGAATATCGTGGCAAAGATGAGCTGAAGCCGAAAAAACCACGTCCAAGTAGGTCAATCGGGTTGGTCAATCGATATGAAGTGCACTCAGTACTCCTTCTGACTGGCCTAACGGTCAACAAATAATACTATTTGAATATTAGGCGTTGTTTGCACGAAGCTATTCGTATAAAGAAGCCGGAATTATGGATAGACAACTTTTGGCATAATGCAAGGGAGATAACTTTAAGAGAAGACATAGATTTCAAAGAATAAATTAAGATTTTGAAAACTAAGAAAAAGGTCTTACTATTTTTTTCTCATAGAGTACTAGTAATGGAAACACTGCATACAGCCTTTTTGCAACCGTTACTAACATTACAGAGGTCTAGTAGATCAGGGTAGATAATGTTTTAAAACAAAAAAATTATTTTAAGATAAGACCCATTTGAAACGAAGACAAAATAACAAAATTGAAAATCATTACTAAACTTTATCTTTTCCCCATTTCCTCATTTTACAAAAGGTATCTAGTTTAGACTTTAAATGAATGAATCTCTTCATTTTCAATCAAAAATTCTTACAACAATTTTTCTGGTATTTAGTCAGTGGGCTTTATATTTGCTGAAGTCTCTACTTTTGGATGTTTTAAAAAAATAAATGAATTAAGTTAATTTTTTCAGAAAATGCAAAAAAAAGAAGACCCTATTAAACGATTCAAAGCTGCTTTTGCATTTCATTTACCGATTATTTTGTAGTAACCGCCGATTTAGAGATTACACTAACTTCCTTTTCTAACTGCTTTATATATCTCATTTCAGAGTACGCAAAAACATAACATTGATTATATTACCTTGGCTCCATTGAAGTGTAAAACGATTTCATTCAGTCTTGGACCATCAACAAATATATTTCTTAAGCCAACCGAAATTGTGCTCTGGAGCAGTTGCTTAGCACCATTCAGCTTCTTAAAGGATTGCTTGAAGGAAGTGGATGTTGGAGAACTTTCTCATAAAATAGTTACAAAATAAGGTATTGGTGAATCTCTGAGAAAAAAATTTAGTGCACGCAGTTGTTCGAAGTCGAAATTTCAACAAAAAAAAAACAAAAAAAAGGTTATCAGTTTATCTCGAACGCTTGCTAGCTTAAAGAATAAACACCAAAACATCAAAAAGTGAAAGTTTAAAAAAAGTTTGTCTGCATGCTTAAAACGACATTGTCAATTACAAAGTGCATATATATATAATATATATATATATATGGATAAGTAGAAAAAACACCGTTTCAAAGTTTGTTGTGAAGCACATGTATATCAAAACATACATTCGCTTTTTACTTTAATAGCCAGACTTGCCACAAAATATGTGCAGAGAATGCAATATACGCTACTTTTTTTTTAACATCTGCAGCAACATGTAATAGCGCTATACGAGCTTGCCAAGAAATGGAAAAAAACTGGCAAAACTGAAGTCTGGTGTGTAAAGGGCGTAGAAAATCCCGCATGTCTTTAATACCTGTGCGATGCTGTTAAAAAACTAAAAGTATTAATCAAAAGTTGCGCAATTTTTCTCCATGTAAATCTACTACTATTTATTACAAACTTGTGGGGCAAACAGTTTTAGTACCGTTACGCTTCGCTACTCTCAGGCATCTTGCGCCACACTCTTCACACTGCAAGGCTTTATTGTTTGGTTAACTGACTCTTACTAAATGGTTGCGGCATTTTTTTTGTTTTTAGTTTTATTTTTTTTTTTTTTTAGAAAGACGGATGAAATAAACTGGAGTAGAAAGAATTCCTAAAATACAAATTGCATGCAAAACTACTCCATTAAAATTTGTGCGAAAAAGAGCACTCAAAACAAACGTTAAAAATGTGATTGTTGGCGTTTTTATATGGTATTTGCTGTTTTCCTTTTCCTCCTCCTCGCTCTATGCAAATGTTTTATTTGTTTTACTTTAAAATTTTATTGCTGTTTTTCGCATCTAATGCTCATTTTTGCTGTCACTGCCACAATACGCTGAGATATACGGCCGCTAAACTTGGTTGCCTAAACTACTCGTACAACTCTTTACTGGCACACACGTATGTATGTGTGTATTCTATGCGTATATCCTTAATGTATAACATATTAAATGCTGGTAAAAGCCAAATTCATTTCAAAATTATAGTTTCAAGACCGATACTGGTCTAGGCAATGCTTCAAATTAGTTTTCTTCAAACCGATGGTGTGTTTAATTCAAAGATTTGCATGTCAACCAAGTTTACGTTCCTTTAATAAAATAATATAAATTTAATAAAATATATAATATATTGACCAGTATGATAATACAAAGATCGCACGCGTAAAATTATATAAAGTTGTTAAAACAGTATTAATTTAGTGTTTAGCGGTGGCTTGAAACTAAATAGTCTAACAAAGTGCGCCTTCCCCATTATTTTGGCTATGCTGACTTTGGGGACGGTTTAGTTTTAGAACTCAGAAAGCATGATTTCTAAGGTCATAATTGAGTGATCGGGAATCACATGTCGTCTGTTAACATCCAAGATAGATTTATCAGCATAATTTAAAAAACGAATTTTTCCAAATTTACTCACACAAACATAACTCTAAGCAGTTTCAGATGTCAAGTGAATACTTATCCCAAAAACAAATTACAAAATTCTCAAAGCTTGAGGTTTCAATAATCAGAATAATCAGAATATATAACTTACTGAAGGTTTAAGTATAAAAAGTTCTAGAAGAAACTCAACTGATTTGTGACATCGAAAGTGTGATGCATAAATTCCTGAATATATTAAAAATATTTCTTCTTCAGTTATTAATATTTTAAACACCTTTTTTCTATAGCACTACTAAATATTAAGTTTTTCAAACCGGAACGAACATTCTCACAGTAATCTCTACAAATAACTTCTTAAGTCTTTAGTTTAAACATTAAGATTTAACTAAGTAAAAATGGTAATAATTGGCAACCTTAATCAAACATTAACGATCTCCAAATATTACTGTTAATATTTTCGTATTTCTTTTCCATAATTCACATTTAACTTTCTTCACATACTGCCGCACTTTTCCAAAAAATTTAAAAAAAAAAAAAAACTCTGACAACAATCAGTTATAAACCCATTTGACTCCCACTTTAGTATAGAACGTCATTCTTTATCGCAAACAACTTATGGAACAAATCTTCTTAATGATGTTAGTTATATTATTTTGCCGATTCGACTTAATAAAAGAATTTTTAAAGTTGGCAACCCACATTCAATAATTTATTCTAACTGATGGTATGCGTTAATGGAGTGCTTCTTTCACCTATAAGATTACTAAACTTTTATGTTTCCAAAGGGGGAATCTTCCAAGGTTGTTGCTAAAGTGAGCTCGCAGCTTTGCATCATATTTTATATTGTCCGTACTCTAGCGGACTAACTGTTTCACCAATATTAAATAACTATGTTAGACTTGCGGAAAAGTATGCCTACGTACTAGACACTTAACTCCGGCTACTATAGCTTATATGTATTTGAACCTGTGAGACCGTCGTTAAGCACTACTTCACGGGGACCAAACTGGACGATAAGTGCCGCTCACACACTCCCTCGAGGGTTATTTATGCGACCTTTTGCTTTCCCGCTGCCGTGCTTCCATTGTTAATATTTGGAGCGCTATTGCGGCTCACTCTTTCATTTTAGAAGACATCAGCTCTGACTATATTAGCGGGCGTAATACTTTCGTGTGTTAGTACTCCTAAGGTAGTTCTCTCGGCTACATACCTCGAGCAGGAGAAAAAGATATGCTCTGAGTTTTCTGCGGCATTTCAGCAGAAGGAACAATGTGTTTCGGCATCGTTGCCAAATTTATGTAGATATTTCCTGAAATAACCAAAGCCCGACAAGAACTGCATTAAATTGAAGTCACGTGTTGTCTGTTAATCCAGACTGGTACTTTTTTAATTAGACTATATGTCCATCTTCTGGACATTTGCCACTCATCGAGAGTTGTCTTTCTCTCCTTTTTGCGCTCGTCGGCCGTTAGGCGCCTATTCATGCCTTTTGTTTTACGATAGACTCTTTACTAGACCAAGAATTTTAGAAACGTATTAGATGGCTACCCTTTCAAATAAAACTCCATCTTAAATATTTCTAAAATATATATTTCCACCTTAAATTCGATATTATATGTACTATACATATTCATTATTTTATGGGACTTTCAATATCTATAGCCTAATAAGAGTTATTAAGTAACACTCAGTAGAATAGATCGGAACTTTTATAAAAAACATATATAAAAAATCACCACGATGAGCTGAGCATATTCGTTTGTCAGCATGCTAAGTACATATATACGTGAACTAGTCTTTCAGTTTTTAAGATTTCGATTTGAAAGTTTGCACACACCCTTTTCTCCTCAAGAGTCCGCTCATATACCGGAACCGCCGATATCGGACGATTATACCATATAGCCGCCCTATAAATTTATCGATCAAAATCCAGTGCTTGTATATACAACTTTTTGATTTTGCAAGACATCTCTAAGAAATTTGGCATGGAGTATACAATGGTGCAATCTCCGAAGACATTGTACAGATCGGATCACTCTATATGCCTTACAAACTGGCAGATCGAAATCGAGATAAAAGTTTTTATACTCTCTTATGCTATATGAAATGTACGAGTGGAGAGTATAACAGCAGCCGAAGTTAACTTTTTTTACCGTTCGCTACCTTGTGTTTGCTCGGATTTTGCTGCTGGGTAGATAAAATAATCTATGTTAATGCATGTGTGAGTGTGTGTGTTTTGCTTGCGCAACTCACCACATTTTTAACTTTTTCAGTTGGGCCTCGGTTTCACCCGACTACACCTCACCGAAATATTTCAATTGCTCGCATGTGCACACATACCCACAAACAAATATGTGTAACTATATATTTCGGTAAACGTATACGAATAAAGGCACCGTTAAGCGGCAGCTGGAAAAAATGTGCGGCGAAAATGTGTTGGCTGGGCCGAATCCTTGCTAAGACAAACAACAGTTGTTAGCAAATAAACCATTTTTTCTCCGACCAGTATTTATTGTAGTTTTGGAAAGTTTTTGTGGCATTATTTCGTGTTGCTTCTAATGCAGCGGCTGCTTTGCGTTTGAGCGAGTGTTGGCTTGCGTGTGTTTGTATGCAGGTAAAAGGTAAAAACTGCATGCGAGTGTCAGTGTGCGCACGTGTGCAATTTAATATACCGGCAAAATTTCCGTGACATAAAAAGCACATTCTCTGGCAGGCAAATGCCATACGCATACTCACGCCAACACACAAACACACGCTGCCAAACCTTCAAAGCTGGCTGCTTGCAGCAGTGGCTTCATTCATTTCCTCGTGCATACATATGTATTTGCAGCAGGTGTTAGGTATATGTGTGTGTGTGTGCTGCAATGTAAATAAATGCACTTTCAACTGTCATTGTCATTTTGATACACATGTTTGAACAGCAACATTCACCGACATTCACTCATGCGAATGCCTGCTAAACCATAAAAACGCACACAAACACACGCAAATCTATAAACACATGTACTCACGCACACACACACACCTATATTAATGTGAAGGTTTGCTGGAATACCTTAAATTACGTCCTCGATTCTGAATTCTTGAAAAGTTGCATCGTCCTTGCTTTGCTACGCATGAAAGCTCAAAGGATATTAACTTGCAGCTGTAATCATTTTCAAATCGCTGCGTATAGATGTATGTGTGCACTTGTATTCGCTCTCTTTTTTGATTTTCTGCAGTTTTTAGAACACTTAGCTGCATTTTGGTGTGAATTAAAATGAGCTCTCAACCAACGCCAACTTTTTTGCGGGAATTATTGAGATTTCTGAAGCTCATTCAATGATTCATAAGGTCTACCGAATTTTGTAGTTAGGTTTTGAGATGACATTCACGTTTCTATCATGGGCGTGCGAGATTATTAAGTAAATGTATTAAGCTTAGGTGGTAGTGATCTACCAACTGCTAGAGAGGTCATATTATTGATACCGTATGACGTACGTACCCCTTCTACCAATATCCATCCGTGTTTCCCACCACTTGTTGCCCTTGTTGATGGATGGTCAGCAGATGCTTGGTTTGATATCAAAGCTTCCGTGTCTATTACAGAGTACAACAGCTAATCTGGGGGGTGAGAAATTCCAAGTCAGGGTGATGGTACTAGGTCAGTATAGCAAAACCCTCGAAGGGTTTGGCGTTCATATGTTTCAGTTTTTTTTTTTTGACCTTATGACCCCGTGTTTCCTTATCTTGATGTCTTGATCTTGTTTCGCTTAGTTGTAACATTTTGG
>NW_017536074.1:656768-703156 GCF_001853355.1 Bactrocera latifrons | reverse complement strand
TCGTCGTTGTTAGAACGATGCTTTCCAAACAAGCCTGCTTTTTTTTGGTTTTTGCCTAAATGTTACAACTAAGCGAAAAAACATCAAGATAAGGAAAAAAAGGGGTCATTAGGTCATAAAAAAAAACTGACACATACGAACGCCAATCCCTTCGAGGGTTTTACTATACTGACCTAGTACCGTCACCCTGACTTGGAATTTCTCACCCCCCAGACAGTAATCCCAATTATGTTCCACAATGTTATGGGAAAGTCTAGACCGCAAGCAAAAAATATGTCATCATATATGGCAGTCATTATTTACTATACCAATATTAAACAATCTTTCCCATATTTTCTCACGCATTTATAAATTTTATTTGTTCACATTGCCCAAATTTCAAGTGAGGTTGGCTCGTTGTTCCTAACAGATATTGCAAAAGATTCTCCTTGAAATTGTTCAAGTGGTGACCCAAGAAGAGGTACTTTTTTCAAAAGCCTTTTTTGACAGATCACGCGTGACTCATGTCAAGCTATCATGTTATTTTTGTGCAGTATTATTAGGCATTTTAACATGAGAAGACTTACGCTTGAACAACGTTAGGATGTACCTAGTGAATTTGGAAAGAGAGAGACGAGATTTGCAAATGAAAAGAAATAAATTTAATTAGTTGATTAAATATAAGCACAATACCTGCTTGAGACCAGAAAGGTGGGGTCTGATTCATTTTCAAGAGTATATAAACTGACTCAGTGATGGATTCCTTTGGAGATCAGCATAAGTGCATTCATAGCTGTATACAAGTAAAATGCCTTCCGAATTGCTCAGTTTTATAAATAACTGGTGATCCAAGTAGAGGTACTGTTTTCAATAGCCTATTTAGATATATCATGCCTGAGTCGTGTCAAGCTGTCATGAAATGTTGGTCAGTATTGTCCGACCTTTCATCACGAAAAGTCTTCCAACTGAACAACGTTTACAAATCGTTCAACTTTATTACAAACATTTACGTATTTGCTATAAATAATACTGTGTTTGGCGCGCTTCGTTCAATATAGAATACTTCCAGCAAGCAGAGAAGAAAATATGGCAACCGTAGAGTGTTCACGAAGACCGTGGAAAGTTGATTTCGCACTGTTCGCAGCAGCTCGGGCTGACGTACGGAACGACTTGGCATATTTTATGACGAAGAAGTGCAAATCACAGCTTGTGCAAGAACTGAAGCGGCTTGAACTTTAAAACCAACATCGCTTCGAGATTCAAGAACTGCTATTTCATCTAGAAAAAAACAAAGGTTTGGTGTGGCTTGTGAGATGGTGGCATCATTCGCTTGTATTTCTTCAGAAATGATCCCGGTGAGAACGTAAACGTCAAAGGCGACCATTATCGTGCCATGCTAACCGACTATTTGATGCCTGAAATTGAAACTCATGATCTCGAAGACATTTCGTTTCAACAAGACAGCGCCACCTCCCACACATCACATCAATCAACGGATTTATTGAGAAAACACTTCGATGAGCAGATAATTTCACGTTTTGGGACGGTCAATTGACCACACTGTTAGACTTGTTCCTGTGAGGATATGTAAAGTTTAAAGTCTATGCAAAGCATCCAGCTTCAATTTAGGCCATGGAGCAAAACATCCCACTTGTTGTGGCTTCCGCTGGGTATATGGTTCCTCAAAATATCCTACGAAAATAAAACGCAGAGTAAGATTGTTTTCACTTGCTATCGCTCGATTGTTGGTTTTAAGCCAGAAAATTTTTTCGTTTGTAGATTTTGTCTATAATATATCTTATCTCAAGCGGCTTGGCACTAATATTAGACAGAAAGCTTTAATGGAAAACAAAACTAGACTCTAGGGTAAAGAAAGCAGTTTGAGCATTTTCCAATCGTAAAGGGATAGTGGGGCACAAAAGGAGATTAAAGCTTTGGCTACCTGCAGAGTCTCCAAACAGAAACACAGCAATTTCAAAAAGAAACTTTCTTTTTTTACAAGAAGTATGCTCGCTTAAGGACCACTCCGGTGGAAGCACCAGGTGGAAAAGGACCTGGCTTCGCTTAGAATCTCCAATTGGCACCACGTTGCGAAAAGAAAAAACGTTTGGCGTGCTCTTGTGAACTTGGCTATAATCGCGTAAGCGGGGTCTACGCCAATAAAGATGAAGATGCTCATATAAGAACGTTGATATATAAGTATATATGTATATGTACAGATAATCAAGCGGCATTGAAATTATTAAAGAGTCTTAGGATTTCGTCAAAGATAGCGAAGGAAAGCCCTAATCTCTTAGTGAGTCAAACATCCTATTGCAGGATAAAGTAATAAATAATAAAAAGGTTCCACGGCATAGTGATATCACATCCGACTATTAGACTCCGATTAGGAAGAATTTATATGCCTCTGATATATTTAGCTGAGTATAGTCAATTCCTCGCTTGATTTCTTATTAATTTTTAAGTCTATAATTGATATTACTAAATTTTCTAGCAATAATTTTTTTATCTTTTTAACAATACAGAGTTGGAGTTATCTCTCATATTGAGTTCAATGTCTATAACCATATTATTCCATATCAAGTGACATAGTATGGGTACATAAAGCCTAGGCCTTAGTTACATTTGAAGAGTATGAGTTTCCGGTGAATAGTTGAAGGCAAGTTGGTTAATTTGAATTAGGTCAATAGATTGGGTAGATTGCTACTGGTTGGATTGTTGCTAATGGTGGACTTTTCTTGACGGCAAGGAGTTAGAAGAATAATGAACAATGCTTAAACATGACGAATTGTTCAGTCTTTGATTTAGTATTAGTTGCCAATTAATTTAAATTAATAAGTACTCGAACGACTTCTGGCGTTTTGGATAGCATAAACATCTTGCTTTAGACTACTATTGAGCGCCAACGCCGAGCTCCATCCCTGTCTATTTTAAATCTTTAAGTCAACATAAATGAGTATCGGAGTATACAAAATGTTCGCATTCGCTGTCAGACCGGCTGATCCTCTTAACTCCAGTGCATCGCTCATTTCTTGCTTACTTTGACAAATTAGCTCTCGAGCAAATGTTGTTCAAAAGCAAATGGAAATAACAGCTCAGCTTGGGGTTTCTCGAATGAACACACATACATACACACACATGTAATATACACTCTGCCCACCGCCCACAGCTAATATATCACTTCAGCTCGCCTGCGCTTGCACGTAATGCTCCGGAGTCAAGGACACTCGGAAGTCAGCTTACGCAGAAACGCAAATACTCACACCAAAGTTTAACTACATGTGTGTGTTGCGTTGGCTGAAGAATACCAAATAAAAATACAAATTTATATAATAACAGTTACGTGGTTGCTTATAAGTTTTCGAAGGCATACGCGTTTGCTCTCTTTTAAAAGTTTCTATTTAAATGCAGTTGCTTTTATACAGATGCCTGACTCGCTATCACTGCACATGCCCGCTGCGCCATCATCACAGTGAAAAAAAAATTCACATTTTATTATGAAAAATTCTTGGCTCGCTTTATTATTTCGAAAAATATGCGTTCATGCAAAATGCAGTCGACGGCCTTTCGTCTGCCACAAGAACTCACTCAGCCCTATAAATATATGTATGTACTTATTTTATAAGTAGTGTGTGGACTACAGCATTTAAAATTAGGAATGTCAAGACTTTGTCTGATTTTAAAAGTTTTAAAAAACTTGAAAAAAGTTTAACTACAGATGCACCGAAGCTATATGAGGTTTGTACCAAAACTATCGCGAATTCTGGATTTTCGCGGGCTACATGTATTCGATTTTCGATTGTTTTGTTGCGTTATGTTGCTACTCATATCCCTTAATTATGTTGGTAAAGTCGAATTTGTACGTTTAGTTAATTGTCTTCGAATTGCTCGCTTGCAACCAAAGCAGCGTCGCGTTAACATTGCTCTGGAGACGTCGGACTCAGTGCGCGACGACCCAAATTTGCCTCAGAGGGTCGTGGTTTCATGGTTATGGCGTGGAAACTAAAACTCAATCATCTCAATGGAAGCTGCTGTATTTGCCAAGACCGAAATTTGTTGGGATCGAATGTGAAGGGTTTGCTAATTGTTTTTTTTTTTTTCGATTGTAGAGGAGTCCTGATTTAGTTTTTCTAAGGGGTCGTACGAACAATAAAGAATATTGGAAGTTATAAGAAATTCCCGTGAAGCTATCCGCGAGAAACGCTCGGATTATATGGAGGAACAACAAGTAAGGAAGGGCTAAGTTCGGGTGTCACCGAACATTTTATACTCTCGCATCAAATACCATATTTGTGTAAAGTTTTATTCCGCTATCATCATTGGTTCCTAATGTATATATTATACAGAGAAGGCATCAGATGGAATTCAAAATAGCGTTATATTGGAAGAAGACGTGGTTGTGAACCTATTTGACCCATATTTCGTACATGTCATAAGGGTATTAAGAAACTATTATGTACCGAATTCCATTGAAATCCGTCGAGTACTTCCTGAGATATGGTTTTTATTCCATAAGTGGGCGGCTCCAATTCAATTTTTAAAGAAAGCCTGGATGCAGCTTCCTTCTGACATTTCTTCCGTAAAATTTAGTGTTTCGGACGCTTTTTGTTAGTCGGTTAACGCACTTTTAGTGATTTTCAACATAACCTTCGTATGGAAGGTGGGCGTGGTTATTATCCGATTTCTTCCATTTTTGAACTGTATATGGAAATGCCTGAAGAAAACGACTCTATACAATTTGGTTGACCTAGCTATAGTAGTTTTCGAGATATGTACAAAAAACTTAGTAGGGGGCGGGGCCACGCCCACTTTTCCAAAAAAATTACGTCCAAATATGCCCCTCCCTAGTGCGATCCTTTGTGCCAAATTTCATTTTAATCTCTTTATTTATTACTTAGTTATGACACTTTATAGGTTTTCGGTGGGCCGATTTTGCCCATCTTCGAATTTAACCTTCTTATGGAGCCAAGAAATACGTGTACCAAGTTTCGTCATGATATCTCAATTTTTACTCAAGTTACAGCTTGCATGGACGGAAGGACAGACGGACGGACGGACAGACAGACATCCGGATTTCAACTCTACTCGTCACCYTGATCACTTTGGTATATATAACCCTATATCTGACTCTTTTAGTTTTAGGACTTACAAACAACCGTTATGTGAACAAAACTATAATACTCTCTTTAGCAACTTCGTTGCGAGAGTATAAAAACTGACTTTTGCAGTATGATAAAGCCTGAATATATGGCCAAAAAGAGCACATTAATGGTGCCGCAGTCACCGCTTTCCACAGATCTGGTTCCGGGTGACTTTTTTTGTTCCCAAAACTCTGATGTTTCCTTCTGGGTATTACAAACATTGTGGCAAACTTAATATGTTCTGTTCAGGAGATTTAAGGAGGTATGAAAATGTTTGACATGCGGTTTACACTATGTCAAATTCCGTGACAGTAGTTTGGCAATAGCATAGCTTTGATGGCATGTGTATATACATATATTGTATTTCTATAGCCCAGAATTTAGCAATATTGATTATGGTCACGCCAACTTAATTAATTAAACGAAATTTGGCATTTGGTTTCATTAAAATTGTGGAAGTATTGATATATCGTCGCTTCTTCTTTTTATGAAATAATATGTAAGTAACGGATTTTTCAATAACGACGCTATAAAAGTAGACGGACAGCAAACGATGCCATATTTTTCCCCGCTCTTTTGATATTTCTCTTCAGAAAAATTTGCCAATTTATATACGAATACAATGTTGCTGCAGCTAGTGCAACAATTGAGCATGGGGCATCTCCGTGGCATCCCTACAAGATCAAATTGACGCAAGAGCGGAAGTCGGTTGACCACCAGAATCGTCGTATATTCGTGAGTTGGGCTGAGTAACAACATGAAAATGATTCGTATTTTCGTTGAAAAATCATCATCAGCGATAACGCCCATTTTTTGGCTGAATGGCTTGTCGATAGGAAAAATATTATGGGCAGACAGTAATCCATACGTGCTCTACGAGACAGCATTGCAACCCTAAAAACTTGGGCTTTGGTGCGGATTATGGGCTGGCGTGATAATACAGACCAGCACGAGACTGTTCAAGAGAATCGCAACCGCTCAAAGATAACTAAATATTTTTGTCCCGAATTGGATGATAACCCAAGCCGTTTCTTTATTTAAAAAAGCTTTTGTACCACTGTTATTGTCATGGAGCAATTTCCAATCGACTGTGACGTTTTGTGGGACCCGATTTACCTTTCCTTTGAGTCTCTTGAGGACTTCCACGTAAAACTTGGCTTTGACGGTTTGTCCAGGAGGAACAAATTCATAGTGAATGATACCTTTGATGTCAAAAAAGATAATGACCATCGTTTTCACTTTGGACTTTGGAGACAACAGACCAGCCGCTCGTTCGTTAGCTAGGAACGCCCTCTACCGAATAGTTTCATTAAGAGTACCAAATGATTTAAACGAGAGATAAAACGAAATAGCAAGATGTTAAAGGCTTAAGTTTTTGCATCAAAATACATAGCTCTTAAAAGGCCAACTGAGACCAGTGAAGCTACACTCATATCTTCCTTTCTAACAAACTATCTTGTATTTAATTGAACAACTTGGAATAAAGTATTCAGTTGCATAATTTAAAAGTATTTTTTGTACTAATTCTAATTCTAAATAGAGAAAATCGAAAGAATTTAATTCTTAAATAATATATCAACAGATTGAAATCGTTGTCATAGGGCCAATCGAACCCAGTTAATGCAGTTCTGTCATGAAAACCAGTTGAGAGATCTTGGCCTCGACTACATCTATGACTGTCAATAAGAAATAACCAGTAGTTCTGCCAAACTAAGTGATTGAATATTGAGAAACACATTTGAAGATGCAAACCTGAAGAATCCTCCACTAAATAATAAAACTGCCGGCCTTACTCCCGAGTTAAGAACAATAGAAGTTCTGCCTCGTTCGTTCTCGATATTGTATTAAGTTTTTTCTGAAGGGAGTTGATGATTAAGAGAGCGAAATAATAAAACCTTTCAATATAACCTAAAATTGTGGGTATCATCTGCATACAAGTATATCCGAATCAAGCAAAGAAATAAACCGCAAATTATGCAAAACACCACCCTAACTCGTATTTATTTCTTTATTCACAAATGAGCATATTTAATTTGTCGGCCGGATGCAGTTACAGCCACCGAAGTGGCAAGGTAAGGTAAGCAAACAGCAGCGGCGCGTCGTGCGTGCACACTTGCAACATAACTGCGAATTGTCTGCTGCAGACTAACAGGCTGCCACGCCACTAAGCGACATGCGAAATTCGGTGGCATAAAAAAACGGACCGTAAACTTCTTAAATGGGCCGTGATGATGAGACAGACTGAGCGGCAGCTTCATACAAATGGGAATAGCTGGGTGACGTGTCTGTGCCGAAAGAATGGAGCTCAGCTCCGAGCCAAATTAAAAGTGGCACTCAACAGAATTTTTGTTATAATTTCAGTTTTTTAACTTCATTTCGCAGCAACTGGTCCAGTTAGACGGCGACGGCCCCAACACTGCACGATGAGATTATATATTTTTCATGCAATGCAAATGCTCACAATCAAATGTCTCTCTCTTTATCTCTCTAATTGTGTATGCATGTGGGTAAATGTGTTTAAATTTACAGTTAGTGCGCGTTTTTCGCTCTTAAGTTTGCATGCAATCATAGCGGCTGGGTGCGGCTGTGGTTGCGCGCGTTAGATTAAAATTCTTTTCGTTAGGTTAATTAAGCCATGAAAAATTCCACGCCACACTAAATAGTTTGCGAAAGTCGAATGCGGCTAAAGTTCGCGCTGGTAAACTGATGCAACTAAAAGAATTTCACGAAAAAGTTCGCAAAGCTATGCGAATCTCTGCGGTTTTATAATTTTGTTTTGAAGCTAAACAGTTTTGTTATTGCTATGAAATTTCTGGAAATATTATATCCTTTCGCAGACACTCGTACTTCTCGCACGCACTAGAGGTACTAACCACAAGGAGATTAAGGAGATAATACTCGACTATGTCATTTATAGAAAGATTTTAGGGAATTTAAAATAAAGCCTCCCAGAGCTATTTGGAAGAGTCGGTCGAAGGAGAAGAGGTGAGGTGAGACTTATCACGGATGGATCGAAACTCTAGGGTAAATTTGGAGAGGGCGTCCTCTGCCGGGAGCTCTTAAAACTCTTGCTTCAGACTGCAACACCACTGCAGTGTCTTTCAGGCGGAAATGGCAGCTATCAATTGGATGTACTTCTGTGCGCCTTTTTTTGCGGAGGATCCATTCCGATAGCAGAGCTGCTAGTAAGACCTTGAGTTTGCATACCAAAACTCAATTAGGATGGAATGAGGAAGATGAAGTGGAAAATCACGATACTTTCTACACCGCTGTCCAGCTTTCCCCAGGCTAAGGTTGAAGCATCTTTGTTGATATGTTACTTTTAACGAACCCGGCGAATTGGCTGGAAGTGATATTGTGGATAAAATATCCGACGGTTTTATGCATCACAAAGAACTTGTCTTTAACAGGCAAAGTGTAATAATTCGTGGTCTTTTGAAATATCAGTCAATTACGTAACCTAACTCTTTGAAGCTGAAACTTTACTCTTATTAAAAAGTAATAAGTAAGTAAGAGAAAGCCATCAGAGCAAAGATATGAATTGATATCGATATGTCTTTCTATAGGATCGTTGGCCATAAAATACATATGAAAACATTCAACACAAACTGGATGATCTTTGGTTCAGCTATTCCTTGCCTGACCCTCGTAAGCGAACTCAGTTTTTCTGCTTTTCATTCATTTTCAGTGAAGTCGAACGCCTAGTCTGTTTTTTTGTCCACCTTATCTAGGTCTCGTATAAGATATCTATGAGCTTTGCAGCTCGAGGGACTAGAAGGAATACCATAATTAGATATCAAGTATATGTGACCTAGTTTTCTGGGAAACAGCTCTTAAAAAAAAACATCTCATTTTCCATCCGAATCAACTAAAAAGTGAAAATTGATTTTTTGACACCTAAGCCCCCTTTCCGCAGACCAGGTCACATATAGTGATCATCGCAAAAAGCGTTTTGTACGTACACGTAAATTTAAATTCATTTTCAAGTCACCGGAGCTATAATACTCTTAACAAATACAAAAAATTCCTTACAAAAACTTGACTATGATCGTTCAGCTTGTGTTAGCATTTTCGGAGATTGGGTTATTACGTAATAACAAAAAAAGCTCCGTGAGGATCAGGAAGGAGCTCTCCGAGCCGTTTGATACCAAACAAGGTTTCAGACAAGACGACTCCCTATCGTGCGACTTCTCCAACCTGCTGCTGGAGAAAATAGTTCGTGCTGCAGAACTAAATAGAGAAGGACCATCTTCTATAAGAGTATACAGTTGCTGTCGTATGCCGATGATATTGATATCATCGGCCTCAACACCCACGCCGTTAAATCTTCTTTCTCCAGACTAGATAAGAAGGCGAAGCAAATGGGTCTGGCCGTGAAYGAGGGCAAGCCGAAATATCTCCTGTCATCAAATAAACAGTCGTCGCACTCGCGACTTAGCTCTCACGTCACTGTTGACAGTCATAACTTTGAAGTCGTACATAATTTCGTCTATCTTGGAACCAGCGTAAACACCACCAACAATGTCAGCCTGGAAATCCAACGCAGGATAACTCTTGCCAACAGGTGCTACTTCGGACTGAGTAGGCAATTGAGAAGCAAAGCCCTCTCTCGACAAACAAAAACCTAACTCTATAAGTCACTCATAATACCCGTCCTGCTATATGGTGCAGAAGCTTGGACGATGGCAACAATTGGTGAGTCGATATTGCGAGTTTCCGAGAGAAAAGTTCTGCGAAAGATTTATGGTCCTTTGCGCGTTGACATTGACATATTTCAGCGAATTAAAAGACAGCGGCTACGCCGGCTAGGTCATGTTGTCTGAATAGACGAAAACACTCCAGCTCTGACAGTCTTCAACGCTGTACCCGCCGGGGGAAGCAGACGAAGGACCGGGTCCGTTGGAAGGACCAGGTGGAGAAGGACCTGACTACGCTTGGGATATCCAATTGGCGCCACGTAGCGAAAAGAAGAAACGACTGGCGCGCTGTTGTTAACTCGGCTATAATCGCGTAAGCGGTGTCTACGGCAATTAAGAAGATGATGCCAAATTTCTTGAAGATATCTTGTTAAATTAAAGACTTCTCCATACAAGGTTTTGGTTCCGATCGTTCAGTTCATATGGCAGCTATATGTATACCAAAATGGTCCAACATTAGAGGTTCTAACAAATGAACGGCTCTTTGAGGAGAAAAGAACGCGTGAAAATTTTCAGATCTACATATACTGAAGTACAAGTTCGATACCGACAGACAGAAGGACATTGACTAAATCGTCTCGTGGCAAACTGAATATATCCTGTTCAGGGTATAAAAAGAGAAGCTTTGCTTACAATAATAGGAATCATAACGATTTGACAGTTCGTTCTTCGCATTAACAAATTTTCTCAGTTCAAAGCAGTGAACAAAATTCCACAAAGCAGTTCAATTTACTTTACTATAATTTGCTATAATTACGCTATAATTATGCATTCTGGGTATCATGAAGTTCTTTAACATTTGACGAGTCAATTTATAACGAACTACAGCTGCCAAAAAATAATAATTAAGAAATTCTTGAAACTGGTAACTAATTACAGTGTGTTATAATAGTAAACGTATTTGAGCAAGTTTATTATCTGACCACATTATTATATATCTACATCAGTAACGATAAGCTGTTGTTGTTTTTATATTACTTAGTTCTTACTCTCCCAATAAAGACTGCAACAATGCGGAGAAAGCCATCAAAGTGAGAGTGGAAAGCYGTTGTTACAGCAACAACAATACGCACACACACATATATATGTAGGTACAACAAACCAGTCATTGCACCGAGAGTGCTTCTGCAGAAGGATTGTTTTCCTTGCAAATGGTTTTGATATTAACTGAACAAACTTTTTGATGACGAGCACCCGACATGCGCGCATGAAGCTTGCAACAAAGCGCACAGCCAGGAAACAGAAAAGCGAAGTAAAAACAAAATTACAACAAAAGCTATTTGTTAAGTAGACAAGTTGAGGTATCAAGCGCTGGCTCTTATCTAGCGAAGGCACGTTAGGACTGGACCCGCCATTATTAGGACGCATGAGCAGGCGGTGCTTTTATAGCACACTGCCCCACAGATAGCTGAATGCAGTTAGCGTAATATTAGTAACAGTTTCTCGTGCAACAACTGAAGCTGAGGCAAACACTCTCCTTTCCTCTCTAATACAATTTCATTAAATTTGCATTGAAGTTCAGCGAAGTATTTGATGTGTTTACTAGCCACTTAAAACGCTAGTAAGTTACAAGCTAATTCACATATAACACACTCACCATTTGCACATACACACATACATGCACAGAAATTACGTTATATGAGAAATTATTGTATGAAGACATAAATGGAGTTAACAGTGTTTGTGTTTTGATAAAAGTAAAAGTAATAAAGTAAGAAAAAAGGAAGAAACAAGAATAATACTAATACTTCATATTATTTATTTCAGCAACCATGAATTGGTTTCACATCACTTTTACTTTAGTGGATAATATATATCTTTAGAAACACCATACAGTGCGCGTCAAAGCCGATATTGCTCTTGTCGAGCAAAGTATAGAAGAAAACCGCAATGAATCCGGCCGCCATCGGAGCAGCCAACGAAACAATCAATTAATTGAAGTGAACTTTTGATGAGCACATTATTTCGTGTCGTGGGCTTGTAGTGGGGCCCCCAAGGTCGGTCGATTTACTGGTTTTGGGAAGTTTTGTGAAACCACTTGTTGGAGTTTATTCCAGCCAAACGCAGCGGTCGCTTGCCCGAAATCATTTTAAAATTTGGTGGCAAACTCTTGTCTTTAAAACAAAACTAAATTCTTGGCCACATCATTAAATTATATGCATTTTATTACTTCTTGAAAACCAAATGTCTCGAAGAACAGTTTTAACATATAGATTTTATTTAAGCTTCCAAAAAGCAATTTATGAAGTATTTATATCAACATTTACTTATTCCTTATAAGTATAGTATATGTATTCAATTCTTAGAGTGATCCGTTTCGAGGTTCACTACTTTTGTAAAGAAAAAAGCACAGAATTTTCATACCTAATGGGGAATGTTTATTATCATTCTTTGTCATTTACTTTTCGAAGCTTTTCTCATTCTCTTAACAAAGTTTGCCACGGCTACGTCTCAAATTGTCCATCTGTTGAGTCTAATTTTCGGTGACTCAATCGAGCATTTTGATTGGTAGCAGGCGAATGACACGCATGATGTCATGCTCCACGATCTGAATCGAAACAGAATTGCCCGCATAGGCTTTAGACTTTACATATCCCCACAGGATATGAAGAAATATGGACCGATTATTGCTCACAAACCACATTAACTTTTTTTCTTTTTTTTTTTAATGAAATCTCTTCAGGTTACTATTCTCTCCAAATGTAGTAATTGTGCTTGTTTACGTACCCATTGAGCCAGAAATAAGCCTCATCGTTGGGCAAAATTTGGCTCGAAAACGTCGAATCTTCTTGAAACTTTTTAAGAGCCCATAGAGCGAAGCGATGTCTTTTGGAAAGGTCCAGTGGGTTCAGTTCTTGCACAAGCTGTATATTGTACTTTCAATTCAACGTTAAATGCGCCAAATCGTTCCATAACTCAGTTCGTGTTACTCCGAGCGCCGCCGAATCGACTCTGCACGGTTTTCGCGTACACTCTCAGCTATAGCTGCTATATTTTCTTTTATTGTGGGCTGGACAAGGTATATTTAGTCGAATATTATCCAGTAATGAATGCTGGGTTGCAATTATTATTTTATATTAAAATATATATTAATATTTTTTTCGGTTTTTGAATTTTAATAAATTTCAATGATTTCTGAATATTTTTTTGCTCCACTGTCAGAGTCACTTAGAGGTGTGTCATGAACAGCTGACTTTTAAGCACATATATTGTTCTGGATGAGCCAGCAGCACTTTTGCAACTTATACGTATATTTATATTTCCATATATACCCGACAGTGGAAAGAAGTGGCCATAAATTTATTACTTTAGTATCAAAATTTTCTGACTAAAATCGAGCTATCCTTAAAATTATCAAAGTAACATTTGGTAAGTATATTTAGAAATAAAACACAGCTTCCTATTATTTATTTTAATATTTGTGTGAAAACACAGATTAGCTGAACAAAGCCTATATTAAAATTGCTGATGGGAATATTAATTGAAGAATCGAACTAGACTAGAGCTTTGAAGTAATAAAAGACTAGATAAAGAAAAGTTGCATTTCGTAGCGCACAAAACGTAAAAACCGGTTGCTTATAATGAAAAAAAAGAGAGCTGACTAGTTGTTTTTAGGGTTCACACTAACTAGCAAAGTACTTTAGTTTATGACTAGTCGACTGCGGAGTAATCGCATAGTTGCATCTACAATTACGTGGAGAGCGCAAAGCAAAAACATGTGCAATAACAACACATAGCACTTGGTTTACGAAAACATTTAACTTGTAAATATTTTATGCTGATATTTAAATGCATTATCTGCAGTTGCATTTAATTCCTACTGTCAAGGCGCAATTAGAACGTGGGAAGATTTTGCAATATCAAAAGCAGAACAATGAATTATTAAACACTTATGTTTATTTATAAAATCGAAGTTCTAAGAAAAAATGTTATTTTCATTTTTAACGGATTACGATATAGTAGGCTGGAAAATGTATGAATGTATAAAACCACAATAATAGCAAAAGTGAAGTTTTTGAGCAGTTGCCACATCTGAGCAGGTCATGTATAGTATATAATATAATAGGGTGTACATTTTATTACGTTTATTATACCCTGAACAGACCCTATAAAGTATATATATATGTAAATTATCAGTATGTTGAGCTGATTCGATTTAGCCATGTCCGTCTGTCTGTCTGTCCKTCTGTCCGTCTGTCTGTATATATACGAACTAGTCCCTCAGTTTTTAAGATATCGTTTTGAAATTTTGCAAACACCATTTTCTCTTCAAGAAGCCACTCATTTGTCGGAACTGCCGATATCGGACTACTATAACATATAGCTGCCATATAAACTGAACGATCAGAATCAAGTTCTTGTATGGAAAACTTTCACATTTGACAATGTATCTTCACTAAAGTTGGCACAAGTTATTTTCTATGGCAACAATATAATCTCTGAAAAAATTGTTCAGATCGGTTAACTATAACATATAGCTTCCATACAAACTGAACTGTTTGCATTGGAGACTTTTTCAGTCAACGAGATATATTCTGCAAATTTGAGGTGTTTATTCTCTAAGGCAACGCTACAATAGTTGAAGAAATTTTGCAGATCGGATAACAAAACCTGCCATACAAATTGAAAATCAAAATTAAGTTCTTATGTGACAAGAAACATTTCTTGAAATTTAGCATTGATTATTGCCCAAGATTCGCTTTAATCTTCAAAAGAATTGTTAAGGTCGGACTGCCATACAAACCGACCCATCAAAACCAATTTCATATATGGGCAACTTTGGCTAAATATCATCAAAAAAAAAAAAAGAAATGCACCTGTGAAGGGTATATTAGCTTCGGTACAGCCGAAGTTAACCTTTTGTTCTTGTTTTTTATTTTTTTTTACACATGCGCCCAAAAGTTGCAGGTTTTCGTCTAGTAAAAAGGACCCAACGTACACAAGCCCTTTAAAATCAATTTAAACTGTTCCTCAGTTATAAGCGTAACCACCACTGCTTGGTAGTGAAGAAGAAATATTAACCACAGCCGGAAAAAAGCAGCAAGACGCCTTGATTAAATGGCATACCAAGCAGAGCCTTAAAAGAAGCCAGTACTTTGAAACCAAAACTACTCGCAAAAATTTACAATGCGTGTTTAAAGAAGGGATAATCCCCGATACGTGAAATGATTGGTTCTATTTTCTAAACCAAAAAGTATCTGCCGGAACCTGCATCATATCGACATCTGTGTTACATACTAAGAAATCCCTTGGCGTTATACGGCTAACAGTGCGAAGAACAGATAGAAGACATTTTGCCTTCATCTCAGCAAAGTGGGCAAAAATAATCAAAGCTCTGAGTGACAATTGTGCTCCTCAATATCTTATGAAAGTTGTTTTGAGTTATTTTGAAACAGGCAACTGTTATTCGATACCGATGAAGGTACTAAGAGTTACTCTATTTCGAGTGGAATACCGCAAATTTCGATTCTAGGCCTCCTTCGAGGAAACCTACTATATGATGGGGAAACACCAACCAAAAGTAGTTAAATTATTGCATACGAACACGAATTCATTGTGGTTACAGTGGCTAAACACCTAGATGACCTCCGGAGCAAATGCAATGTAGGCATAAACGGTCTGCACCAATGGTTCTTCTCCATGAGTATAGAACTGGCTGAGGAAAAGACAGAAGAGTTATTCATAAGTACTAGGAAACTGGAGAAAAGTATATCTCATAAGATAGGGAAGTGTGAGATTCATTAACATCCCCAACTAAAGTATCTGGGAGTAATAATAGGCTCAAGGCTCAAATGTAAGGATCACTTGCAGTACACTGCAGGTAAATCGAAAAAATTCTAAACGCCTTATCAATAATACTAGCAAATAAAGTCTGCATGTGTTTCAACCAGCTATTTATACACGCTCCAATATGGATGGATGRAAATAAGCACAGTGCACAGGTTGTTTGCACAAAGAGTTATCAAGGCTTTCCGAACAATATCAAGGGATGCTGCTGAAGTAATAGCCATTATGATGTTCATTGACATCCAATATGGCAGCAGCGGTGGCAAACCTCACTCAAGGAACTGTGGATCCACGGACTGATACCGGGTATTCGTGAATAGACTGTCGACATCGGCACCTGGTTTTCAACATAAACCAAATACCACTACATTAGTCTGAATCGTCCGACGTGTAAAATTACACTGGGGGTAGTTTTACGGTGGAAAATTTAACGATAATTCTGAGTCGGTCCACTATAACTGGAAAGATCTCAGTTAAGCGACAGTCTCAATCATGACAAAACTGAGACATCTAGGCATCCGTCAGCCATTGAGAGAGACTTAAATTCAGTGATGGGAGAGTGAGAGTTTGGTGTATGTAGGTTAGGTTTAGCGGATTGAAATACCCACACCAGCTTTTGATGCTTCTTTCTACTTAAATGATATTCACACTAATGTTGGCTAATTAGTGAAATTGGACCTAGTGAAGAAGTTTTTTATAGTCCTGCTGTATTAACTAAGATGTTTCCTTTGGAAACTTTTTCGAAAAGATAAACTCTAATTTTCAATGAATTTTTTAGACATTTGAATATAACAAGTTCATCGATTGCAAGAAAGGATTTTTAAGAAATTATATTACTAAATTTATATTATGTAATTTATTTTCTGCTAAACAAGTAAAAGAAACAGCTCTAATTTTCATTACTAAAGGAAAAAGTGTAAAAAATGTTTTCGTCGTATTAAGTAGAAATGCTTTAAACAACAATCGTTATTGTAAGAGTCAACACAGATGAGCCCAAAGCAGACTTCGACGAATTTCTATTAACGACGACAAAGAAAGCGATTTCACTTGAACCAATAAATTTGTACAAGCTTAAGAAATTTCAAAATAAACACGAAAAGCCAAAAATTAAATAAAACGACGAAAAGTTGTAAACGAAAACTGCGAGAAAACATGAATGATAAAAGCGCCTCGAAGCGAAGTATCACCGTTACTACGGCAACAACAGCAGCTGCTGTAGCAGCACTTACAGGTACGAGTATTGTTATTACTTTTATAGCCCTTACGCCACACCAGTTCAGCAGACCCACACACACACCTCACACATACATACACACGTGCAAAGTTAGAGGTAAGCAGGGTCTAATACTTAACGTGCCGCAGCTGTTGTGGCAACCATGGTGACAGGTACAAGTATGAGCAGCATAGCTGTCATGTCCTTACCGGCACACCCAAACACACACAAACACATGTGTGGCAGCATGACATTTATTTATAACAAAAATGGCAAATAATAGTAGGTAACGCGGCAGCAGTTGATCTGCCCCCGGTTGCGCCGCTATCTGCAGCGACGCAGTGTCTACCGATGAAGACGAAGTGGCACAAATAATTTGCATAGGGCGGAAACGGAAATTGATATGAGTGTCGCAAGGAAGAGGATATGTCGCAGTGGCTGCTGGTGGCTGCGCAAGGATTTTCGGAAGTGCTTACTGAGAATTTAATACGAATACCACCGCACGGGCTTTCGCTCAGCTTCGCCTAAGTGCTCAGTGGGCGTGAGAATGCGAGCGGTTGAAGCTTGTGGTCGGGAAGTGATTCAAACTTGGTACACCTCCAAACAATCACGTCGGGCTATGTGCATCCACATACACCCAAGTACCTCTAGGCCGCCAGCAGAGCGTTACATGCTTAGGCACGCGCCAACGTGAATTTTCCGTCGTTAATGTTGAGTAATTAAATTTTAAATCCCCTGCCCTGCCACAAACTTGTGCAAAATAATGATTTGCCACCATTCTTTATGAGCTGCCTTCAACAGAAAATGTTGAGTATTTCTACTGTAACTTAGCTATATATATATCAGTTGTGGTAGTTCTGTAACCCCAATAATAAGCTAGGCTCGACACTATATCGTTCGTAGGAGAAATATTACCTTTTTAACCGTTTTCAGATTACTCATATGTATAAGGATAAAAGCAAGAAATCGATTTTCCGGATATTATATAACATGTATTTGGTATTAAAAAAATATATATAGTATAACTATTAAAACTTTTTTTTACAAAATGACGGCTACCAGGCCAATTATAGCAACTCATGGTGTTTGAAACAAAACGAAAAATAGGACAATATTAATCTTTCGAAACTGTCTGACTTATAAAAGAAGTTGAAACTATAATACTCTTTACAGGCTCAGTATTTCCAGCAAAGCCTAGAAGGGAGTCAGCGAAATTCGACATCTCACGAACTGAGGGTCTAATTTACACATCCTCAGACAGAAGGACGGATATACGGACATGGTTAAACCGACTCAGCTCGTCACGCTAAATATTTATACATATGCATAAGGTATAAAGCCAACCGGAAGTTCAAGTACCTTTTATTGGGCGCATGAGTATATTTAATTTATACAGTCACCGACGTTTTCTACAGGGAGTTTAGAAACGAAGTGGCTTACTTAATATACCCTGTTCAGAGTATAAGAATTGCAGTTGATTTTTTACAAAAATTAGTTCAAATAATTTGTGCATAATTTTACCGTGAAACAAAAATTGTCTAGTGGATACCTACGAGTGGCAAGTACCATCACGATTCGAAAAATTAAATTTCTCGAAAAGCGCTTTTGAATTTATACCTGCTGACATATATGCTAAAGTGGTCAAATTAAAAGGCGAATATTTAATTTATAATTCGCKTGTTTTTCGAATCACTAAATTTTTTTTTTTTTTTTGTAAGTTGGTAGTACTGTTATTGATATCTAAGCTAAATTTCACGCCAAAATATTTATTAGTAGTAAAATATTTAATATTTATTAAGAAGTGCGATAATGCACCATCTCATACTGAATTGGTTATTTGTGATCATTTCGCCAAATTTTCAACTAATATCGTGCCACCGTATTCGCCCCATGTGACTTCTGGCTTTTCAGCAAACTCAATAGACCACTCCGTAGACACCGTTTTGACTCAATTGAGATTATAAAAGCTTAATGGAAGAAAGCTCTGATGGCCATTGGACTAAGTGTATTGCAGAAGAGGGAATTACTTTGAAGGAGATGAAATGAACAAAATTCACCTTTCGATTTGATCACAGTAGTAAACGGTTTGACATAATATTTTAATGAAAAGCGGACATTGAATAACAAAAAAAAAACGATTTCTTGAAAATCCAAAAACCCCATTCAATATACTGAAATTTTATTAAAAGAGACAAGTGCATTATTTTAAGATTTATTTAAAGATGCAAGATAGCTTCTAATAAAAAGTTTGCTTATTTAATGCCTAACGACTTTTTAGAAGGACCTTTATAAATAACTCGAAGGCATTAGTACAAAAAGGATGAGGCTAAATATGTTTCCGGCATCCAAATATTCAATCTGGAGAAAGACAAGGTGAATTCATTAGTGAACTTTCTTCTAACCGTCAAGCTTTTCCAAAACATTTTGGAGTTTACCTGAAACTTCAAAGTCGTAGATAATTTCGTCTTGCTTGGAACCAGCATAAACATCAACAACTATGTCAGCCTGGAAATCCAACGCTGGATTACTCTTGCCAACAGGTGCTTCTGAGTAGGCAATTGAGAAGTAAAGTCATCTCTCGATGAACAAAGACCAAACTCTACAGTGTGAAGCAGTGAAAGACTCCGCTCCAGGGGAGAAAGATCTGATTACACTTGAGTTCTCAAATTGGCACCAAGCAGCGAAAAAGATGAACGACTGGCGCGATGTTGTAAACTCGGGTATAACAACGTAAGCGGCGGCTACACCAATAAAGAAGAAGGACATATTACCAACACAACGAGAGCTTTAACACTACCAACCGAATTATATTGACAAACCCTGAATACGTTATATAAAGTTTGCCACGAAAATACATATAACGGATCGGTATGACGAGCTGAGCCGATTTTACCGTATCCATCTGTTAGTCTGTACGAAATATATGCGAACTTGTACTTTAGTTTTCGGGATATCCATCTGGAAGTTTGCACATATTCTTTTTTCCCCAAAAATTTGCTTATTGATCGGAACTGCCGATATGGTACCATTAAGGTGTCATGCAAAGTGATCGATCAGATATATGGATGGAAACTTTTGTACTTGTGAAAGGTATTATAGTTTCGGTCGTACCGAATTAACATTTTTTCTTGTTGCGATTTGAAAACGGTTTTTTTATTTATTTGAAATTAACCTTAGCCAGGTTCAAATTTAAGTATCTGTTTCAGTAACATTGGCATTCGTATCTCTCATCTCTCACTTATCAACGGTACTACCTATGTCCGTAAATTTACTTTACTTTACTCTACTCTACTCCACTCTACTTTACTTTACTTTACTGCACTTTTATGGACTAAGCGCTTTTTTAGTTCGCAGCTTCCATTTTTATAGTATAGCCTTCTGCGCCCATATAAACTACCGCTACTGCTCTATGCCATATTTTCCACACGAACATTTGGATATACATATACAACATGTAGATGCTCTTATTAACAACACTTTATGTGGCAAGCCAGGCGATTCAACCAATGAGTCTGTGGAAAAAAGCGAAACTCTCTCGAATAGCAGCCCAAGTGCCATCTCCATCAAGTGTCAGCCGAATATTCGCTTGCCATTCCGTTTGTGAACTCGAGCAGCGCTTTTACCGCAAACGAAATCGATATCGTAACAAAGTTACGATGCCGCGCCGCAGCACGAACATGGTTAAACGGGACGCAGGTGGCGGGAGTTCATTACTCGGTTGCCAGCTCAATCGTTAAACTTAATTTGTTACCATCAGCGAGCATCAATTTCAGCTTTTCAGGTACGAAATGCGCCATTTACCCAACAATTCGATGACGGCGATGCCGACAAATATGTGCGGATGTATGTGCTCCTATAGATGCATATATCGGCTAAAGTGAAGGGGCGTTAAAGCTATAAAATGGGTTTGAGCAAGTAAGGGGTCTTAAGAGAAGCTCGAGACCAATTTCGACTTAAAAATTGGTAGCGGCAATGAATTTTCCGACGACACATCTCTAAAGCGCCGTACTAGTGTTGAGACACCTTAACGATTCAACGAAAGCGAACAGCAATTGGCGGAGATGTATGTGTGTAGCCACGTTGCTCACACTGGGAGTTACGGTTGAGTCGTTCAAGTGGAAAATTATATAAAAATAGATATCAACTGAAAAGTAAAGCGCCAAAGCCGCTTCCAGCACTTACGCCATGGTCCATTATGCTGCACAAGTGTAGGGCAGACTTATGTGCTGAGCACATAGTTGCTTCATTTGTAGGCAGCGACATCGTTACACTAACTACTGAACTTGTGCGAGAGTTTAACGAAGGGGTTAAGCCGCCTGGGAAAACGAACGAACGCAGCAACGAACGCTCTCTATTTTAACATCAACCTCGTCATCCGTAAGAACAACAAAAGCCTGCTGTTCGCCTTTGTCATCGATTGTCGTCATTGTGTCACTACGTCATCGTTATGCTGTCGTCGTCTGTTCACCAGTTTAAATATATGTAAGTAAGCAGCACGACATATCGAACGGCCACCCTTACCCTGTTCTGTCGACATTAAAGCGCTTAGCAAACTCGAAACTCGTGCCATCACATCTAATAAATGTCTTTCTACTTTCCTCTCCTTGATTGATATGCAGCGTGGCATTAATAGCGAAGATTTGAAGTAATTTAAGATTATTTGATTTTAATATTCATAGACTGCCTGCGTCTTCGCTCATTAACAAAGCGTGTAGAGCGCGGCTGATTAATTTTGTTACTAAACATTAATAATTATATATTCTTAATTGCTTTAAGAGAACGTGCTGAAACTTTGTTTTTGTGGTAGAGTCGTCGGTGCTGTTGTGCGTTTCGCCCAATGTACTTGCATCAAGGAGCTGCGAAATGACTCTCCTACTACTGTTTTTCAAGTTAAGGAATTTAAAGACCGATTTTCTTAATGGACAATGTTTCACATTATTCCAAGAGAATTGTCTATTTATATTCCTGCGAATCTTTCTCAGTTACAAGTATGTATAGTATGTTAGAGAGTGATTTAAACCATATTCACTTTCAGATTCAATCTGGACTAGACGACAGATGTTGAGACCATATAAATACAGATTTTAATTTTGGTTAAATTATTCTTTCTGGCATTACTCTACAGAAGCATATATATATATAAATTATTATTATTATTTTTTTTTTTAAGTGGAGGCATCAAATGTTGAAATACAATATTTCCCAATATAGAATGAGAACCCAGTAGTAGTCTTCAGGCAAAACTGGAATTGGATCTCCACTGGCATCTTGCGTACTAGCACTGGAATGCAAGTTAAGCAAATTGTATGGAGAAGGGTGAGTTGAAAACATCCAGACATTTCTTCCTCCAACTCTCCAATATCAGACTCTCTTGCAGTCTCACCTTCAGCGAACAAGGAGACATGAATAATGTGGTAACTTTGCTGAAATAAACATTTTTAGCAAAATTTGAAAATCTGAATGAGCTGTCTTATAATTATTACGCAATATTAGGAAAATGTACAAGGATTAAACAAAAATTATCACCAATTTTGAATTTTCGCTGGTTAAGTGTCGACTTTCGATTGTTTTGTTTTGTTCTTTCGAATGGAACAGTTTTTATAACCTTTAACCCTTGCAAGTCCGAAGAGTAGAAAATGTTTGGTTATACACGAGTTTAGCACTTCACTACTTGTTTTTTCAGTAATTCATGCTAAATTTCTTGACGATATCTCTTCAAAAAAAAATCAGTTTTCCATGCAAGGACATGCGGTTGATCAATGCTAGTTTGCTATGGTGGTTTAATCTAAACAATTTCTACGGAGTTTTCACCGTTATCTTGCACCATAATTAGCGTTACGTTTTTTGAAGATATCTTGTATAGGCTACTTGATTTAATTGCGCTGATACTTAGAAATATATGGCAACCCCTCAAAAAATAATTCATTTAGATTATAATGAGTGATTTTTCAAATAATTATTATTATCAGAAATATTATGGTTTAAAGACGGTTTAAAATGGATCTTATAAGGCTTACCTTTTTGTAATACGCTGAGTTAACTTCCGCGCTTTCTTTGCTTTAGCGCAGGCAAATAAGACTTCAGTTAGTTATTTTGCAGCTTTAGATATTTTAATTGTGCTCAAAGTCAAACTTCATGCCACTACACTCCACTTTCCTCCAATTAAGTGAATAATTTACAAGTGTGTATATGTATGTATATTTACTTCCTTCTCCTGGAACTCTTGGAGGGTGCACACTTAAACGCTCTTCAATTTAATTACGCTGACAATTTTCGCACACACAATTTCTTTCCGCAACGCCAGTGTCGCAACTTTTGGTTTTACATTTCTATACACTTACGTATATATGTACATATGTATGTACGTCTCACTCAAGTGTTTAACTGCATTATGCTGATGGATGTAAGATATGCCATTTAAAAGCTATAAAAGCTCACAGCGCTCAAGTCAAACGAACGAACATGCATTCGAAGCAAATTGAAAACATGTGTAAACAACTCAAAGCACAAAACACCAAACAAAATCAAGTAGAATGAAGGACAATCACAACAAMAGTAATAGAAACAACAACAACATAAGAGGCGCAATAAATGAAAAGACATCAAAAGGAAAGTAAAGATTGTAAACACGATACTCTTGACGCCACCGAACACATTTTCATTTAACTACTTTGCATATCAAATGCACTGCTCGGTGACTCCTCGACTCTGCCGCCCTGACCCTGCGCACACCACACAGCGGCGGTCATCAATTCTTGGGTCAGCACAAAGGACAAAGCTGCACAGCTGGTTGGTGGTAGAGAGCGAGGCTTGTGCTTGCACACTGACCACCGAGTCGCCTTGAACTTATACACCACCGCAGCCACCGTCATGTAGCCTGCGTCCCATACATATATTCTCTTACAAGCGGCAGAGACCACACATTGCCAATTACCTAGCATTTATGCCCCCCTTTGGTCGCATCGCTGCGCTCCTATAGCCTTCGCATGCCTGCAGACACCTGTGCACGGTAACTTTGCATGTTCGCATTATTCATTTCTCACACCTCACTGTCGGCCAGCCGGCTTGCTAACTCGACATTTGTCGTGGCAATGTGAGAAAATGTGGAGAAATTAAATACAAATGGAAATAGAAGTGAAAATGAAAATAAAAACTCCTGACCCTTAGACGTCTCGAGTTCGAGTGGGTACATATATCCGCCTGGCAGCACTGTCGTTTCTCAAGCGCTCACTCATTCATTTATTGCGCTTCATTTCTTTTCTTATTTCCTTACTCTGTTTTTTTTTTTTTCATTTTTTGTCTTCCTCTTTCTCTCGGCATTTCCATTTTGCGTGGCAAACTGCTCTGAGGATTTCACTTATTCACACTTATTAGTCTGAGGTTCTGTAAATATTTGCATACTTCGCACGTCTTGAGTGTTTTCCTTTTTAATTTTTTCTTGAACAAACACACCCACACTGACATACACTGACTCTCCATCTCTCCCCACCTGCCAACCGAGTTTCACTGAGTTGGTTTATAAAATATAAGCATACATCTATATATAAGCAGTATATCCTATAGCCCGATGGCTTGTATTACACTTCTAAGATATGGTCGAGATGTTCGCGGGGTGATGGTTAGCTGCAGCGGTTGATAGCCCGGCCGCCTGTCGGCGCTGAGTGGCGCGACTGCGATTACCCGTCGAGCGTCTACCAGAGGGCTTAAAGCACAACTACTTAAACAGAATATACAAACCTACATATATGTGTGCGTCTAAGTATTTTCGCATTATGCATAGCCCAGGTGTCGAGTGTAAATGAGTGAATTTCTTTTTGCACAACATTAAGTCGTGGCAATATTTAAATATTTATGCATTACTATTATTATAGCAGTCAGTTAATACTACTGTTTTTTTTTTTTTTTTTTTTTTTTTTTTTTTTTTTTTTTTTTTTTTTTTTTTTTTTTTTTTTTTTTTTTTTTTTTTTTTTTTTGCGTGTGTTTTGCTTCTTCATTAAGGGTATTTGCATGTTCGTCACGCTTATCCTGTCGTGACTTTCGCTTCTTCGTGGACTTTTTAAGTCTTCAGAATCGCCTCAGGTATTTTTTGGGCGTTTGTTAATGGAGTTGATTTATGCACGAGATTACACGGCATGGATTAAAAACGCTGCAGGGCTATAACTCAGCCAAGTTATTGAATTTGGATTTTTGTTTGGACGAAATGAAAACACTCAAGCACGTTAACTGTAAAATTATGCAGTTGCTTGGCATAAAATAAAAATCCCTAGTTTGTGGCAATTAGTGGGGAGATATATTCAAGTGGTGACTATAAGACTTTTTTTTTTTGGTAGAAAACAAAGCAATTTGACGGATTGCTGAGTATCAATATTTTTCTTACTTAGCAACTATTAAGGTTTCTACTATCACAGAGTTCTTCTAGTCGGGCTTAATTTTCGACAACATCAAAGATAGCCATCTTCTACTTAAAGTTGGGGTCCCTACCTCAGCAAGCAATTATAAACAGTCTATTCAAGGCAGACGTTCTATAATGAATATTAAATATTCAATGTTTCAACTTTACTTCCACTGGGTGTCAGGTAACAAAGACATCGAGGGCAACGTAATAGTGGACGAGATTGCCAAGAATGGTGTACGGCTAATACCCGCAAACGTGGCCAACATTCGGAAACCCAGACTTTGTCTTTACGGCGATCTGGACAGAAGTATATTGAAGAAAATCAAGAACCCATTGAAACGAGCTAACTGGGAGCAAATCTTGTGCAAAGCGGTAGATCGAAAGTACACAAAATTACCATTCACACTTGATAGAAGAGACTACAAGCCCAAGATCGGAACACCAACTGGTCACTGTCTGGTGGCGACACACGCCCGCATAATGGGGTTGGCAGATTAATAAGACTGTAATGTCTAGAGCAAGGTGCCATGGAAGTAGTGGAGCGTTTATTGTGTACTGGTCCCGGATTGACAAGACTACGCTATAAGCATCTGGGATCCAAAAGAATATCGATAATGAGGCCACAGAGTCTGTTGAAGTCAGAAACATTAAATTTTACTGAAGAAAGGGCAGAAAGAAGCTGCACCCCGGCTTTTTTTTAAATTGAAAGTGGGCGTGGCGTCGCCCACTTATGGACCAAAAATCATATCCCTGGAAGTACTCGACCGATATCAATGAAATTCGGTATCACAACCACGCCTTCTTCCAATATAACGCTATTTTGAATTCCATCTGATGCCTTCTCTGTATAACATATACGTACACTAGGAACCAATGATGATAGCGGAGTAAAACTTTACACAAATACGGTATTTGAGCTGAGGTATCCCTTGTGGAAATATTGTCGTGATCTGACTATAACTTTTCAAGGTCCCTGATATCGAACACGAAGAACTCAGTGCCTAACCTAACCTAACCTAATTTTTCACCGAAAATATCGGTAAATCAATGCAGTTAAAATAAATGAAAATACAATTCAATACTCAAAGTACATAAATTGATCTAATCTAATTAATTTTACAGCAAAATAAAAAAATATGTAAATGACGGATAATGAAATCTCGATTATCACTTTATCATGCGAGAGTATAAAATTTTCGGTGACACCCGAACTTAGCCCTTCCTTACTTCTTAAGATATCGTTTTGAAATTTTGCAAATGTCAATTTCTACAGACATCGGACCACTATAACATATAGCTGCCATACAAACTGAACGATCGGAATCACTTTCGCATTTGACGTGGTATCTTCACGAAATTTGACATGGATTACTCCGAAAAAATTGTTCAGATCGAATAACTATAGCATAAAGCTCCCGTATAAACTGAACCCATGAACCTGTGAAGGGTATATTAGCTTCGGTGCAGCCGAAGTTAACTTTTTTTCTTCTTTGTATATAATTTACTTTCACACACAAGCAGAAAGTTATTAAAATGGGTCAACTTTATTCTTCGTTAAGGTTGGGTGAGGTTCGATGGCTGATCCAGAGCCTCCACCTGGACTACTACTTGCAGTACCGTGGGAATCCAAAACAGAACTCCTCTATTAAATTTTAAAAGTTAGAAAAGCTCCTTGTGACCAATACAAATTTGCCCACACGCCTAATTTCCATTCATACCAGCTCAGTGAATATTGATGAGTTCAAAAGTATGTAAGTCTTGATCTCGCAACGCCGGACAATGAAATAAGGAAGTGTTGATATGATTCCACCTCGTATTTCTCCATAAAGCTTCTACAGCTGGCGTCCGGTAAAATTATCAACCTTACAGCATGAACGCCGATAGGGCCGCTTAGCCTATTATATCCCCACAATTAGGGAAAAATAGCCTTACTGAGAGCAGAGAACTCACTAACCACAGGACAATAATAAATAAAAATAAAAAAAACACGAAATAATTTAAAATAATACTTCGAGCTCGCTATCAAATTGGATTCAAATAAGTAACAGTAACATCGAAAAACAAAAATCTCATATCGGAATGATTACGTTTTCGTGATTTTGAATCCGAATTGCAGTAATATGAAACAATATTTTTATGTTTAGCGCATTGGACAAATAGTCACGACATCAGAGTTAGAGGTTGTAAACTAATTATCTAACGTGGATTGTTCGTTAGATATTTAGGATCTGTTCTTAGAATAAAAACCCTTCTTAAGAAATTTTAAATGTAATGGCAATTGTTCCCAAGTCTGTGTTAGTTTTAAAGAGCCAAATAGAAATAGTGATTTTAGTAGCAGTGCGCGCAGCAGGTATTTTGTTACAAAATTGAGTGATCTCTCAACTACTTTACATGATATCATGTCGTATGCAAGTTCAAAATTCATGTACTGTAAGCAATTAATGATTAATGATGCACTAGAAGGTTTATAAGTAATGTATTGGAATGACTCGACCTAAGTCAATAGTAAGCTCATTACACTCCAGGGGGAATTTAATTAAAGCACTAGTGAAAATTTTCTTTGGATCCTGATTTTCAGCAATTCTTTTGCTTTGGAAAATAACCCACAAAAGCAGAGTATGTTTGTAACTCTTGTTAGTGGTACTGCTTTGATTGGCACTGTGGTCAACCTTTTGATAGCCATTAAACATGGCCTTAAAAGTATGCAATGTAACTAACAGCGTGAACTGTCAATGCAGTCATTTGAATAAAAAAATTTGCTCAAACACAACCTTGAAGAAAGTGAAAACTGTGCTATTACTATAGCTAAACAACAAAAAAATGCTGTCATGGCGTTATACGTTAAAAATAATTTTTATTATAAGTTGACTGTAATAATGACGCAATATTTATGTAAAAGGGTGATCCACATCGAGGTTCCTTACTCTTTCAAAGAAAAAGCACAGAAATTTCGAATATGTGGAGAATGTTGGCATTTTTTTCATTTGAAGATTATCTCTTTCAAACTAAAAAAATTTCAATTGTTGCAGAACGTGGATTTTCGAAACGAATTTGAACAAAACTAAACGTTGTTCAGGCGGAAGTTTTTTTGTGATGAAATGCCAAACAGTACTGAAAAAAATAACATGACAGCTTGACTCGACTGACGCGTGAACAGTCAAAGAGAAAGACTATTGGAAAAAGTACGTCTACTTAGATCACCCGTTATAGTGTGCCATATTTTTCTAATATCAAGTATATATTTTAGCTTTTTAAAACAGGTGTTACAAAAAAAATATAATTCTGGAGGAGGTGTTGTTCTTTGAAATGTTATGTATATTGCAAAGAATGCTTTTCGGCCACAACCGGGGGTTTTGACGCGAGCACCCGTCTTTGAAACTATGAATGTATATATATTTAGAAGCAAAATTCTAACTTATCATTGATTTCACTGGTATTGGGAAACTTTTCCACCAGACCTTATCAATTTTCGAAATAATTGAATTCTTAGGAAATATACTATATGTCAAAGTGATTACACCAAATATCCTCTCTCTCTCTCTCATTTTATGTCAATCAGTCATTTTAGGTTTTTTTTCTAACTTGTTCAAAGTTCACTTAAATTGATTCGCTAATTAGGATAACGTAAGAAAGCATCAAAATAGCTTCTCACTGTTGTAAACCCGGCTATACTTGCGAAAGCGCCAACACACCAATGATAAAAAGTTTGAATTTGAAAACAAATTTTGCGTACTTATTTAAAACTGTTTGAAAATTACAATATTTCAGTTCACATACTAGTTTTATATACTACTTATTGAACTACCTTCTGTCATTTTTTTTTTTTTTAATTAATGAATGAAATGCAAATGCTTTTAAGGAAGTTTGTCTTTGAGAATGAATTCGATCCACATCTGAACAAAGCTTTAAGATTCCGAGAATTTAACTGTTATAACTGCGAAATTGACAGATTTTAATATCCAGAAATTAATAATTTAATAAGGTTTGGGAAAAATTTCCGAGTATTCTGTTTCAAAATATCGAATACTATACATTCTATGTTCTATTGTGCTCAAATTGAAAGGAGGTGAATTTTTTTTTTCTGTAAGTTGGCGGTACTGTTAGTGACATCTTTGCTAAAATTTTATTAGTATTTGAGATACTCGTTTGGTGAGGCTCTAAAAGTGAATCCGTCTATTTTTTCTATGTCTGTATTCATTGAACAAGGAAGTGCGATAATGCCCCATCTCATACTGAAGTGGTTATTCGTGATCATTTCGCCACATTTTCAACTAATATCGTGCCGAAACCACCGCATTTGCCTGATTTACCTTCGTGCATATTCTGGCTATTCAGCAAATTCACATTACCACTCCGAGAACACCGTTTTGAATCAGTTGAGGATATAAAAGCCTAATCGAAGGAGGTTAATTTAATCTCCCTCTAACATGTTTTTCTGCAAGAAATGAGCAATGAATTTTTTCATTGACTTAAAGCCTTGGCATCGGACATTAAACATTTACAAGATCTCAATGCTTTGAAGGTCATAACTCATGCAGTTCTAGAATACATGACTGAAGAAAATTTGTATCAAGATAACAATGCTTTACTGCTTTCAACTAAGAAGATGAAGATGTATCCTTATTGGCAGCTATTAGCATGACAGGTATACAAAGTCTACCTAGTTCAACGATATGGTTTTGCAAGTAGATCTTACTTTAGATTATTAAAGAAGAACATGAAGGGATCGTTGAGACTGCCTGCAAGCTGAAATAATTCTTAGTTGTATTATATAAAAAAAGTAAGTTCAAGGATTTTGCCGTTATCAAAGCATTTCGTGAAAAGCTTAGCACATGAAAATTACCCGCCTTGCTTCAGTACGCGCTAATCGATCTACTCAGTTCAATTTTTATGAACCTTTGCAATAAATTTTTGTACTATTGGCAACTGTGCCAACTATATATAAATAGCAAAACTTATTCCTTGGACTTAAATACAACATTCCAGAAAATTTAGCTAACAGATTGTTTGCCACTTCCAAGTCTTCACACACAAACATATATCCATTTATATACATGCACATGTATATAAGTAAAATAAGTCTTAAGTCTTCTCAGATGCTTTTTGGCTATTTCATCGAATATTGCCTCGCATCACGAGTAAATAAGAGAAACAAAAATAGTAAATAAAAAATGGCTTAAATTAAATTGAAAATAATTACTTAAATACCGGAAAGTATATACCAAACGTAGACACAATCTTCTTTGCTCACAAAACCAACCATGTGGCCATTAACCTCAGCACTACCCACCTGGACACACCGTTATTATGTATTGTATGTACGTTTTAGAGCGCGTCCACATGTCACTGCAGCACATGAGGCACACGACTTTAGTTCTTCGCTTTTATTTTGCTCACAAACAAGCAATTTCATGTTTCTTCATTTATTGTCACCCGCCATTTGTTGGCGCTTGGCAGTTGCCTCGCACATTAACATAATCAGATTTTTGGATTGAGTTCAAATCATTGCTAATGCCTCTTGTGGCCATTTATACACACCCACATGCCACATAACATACTAATAACAACAACAGCAGCAACTTGCGTTCCCCTATAATTTGTTTGCCACACAAGGCACACATTTTTGCTGCCAACGCTGATGCGGCATTTTGCCATTTTGGCAGGTATTCTGCTTACCAGACGCAATTCTAATCCTGTCGTGTCGACAATTTATTTGAAATTGCAAAAAATATGGAAATTTAAATTAATAAAAAGCTATGAGCGACTCGAGTACTATGAAAACGGTTTGCACTCTTGCAAAATAAATACAATTACCGTTATTTGATTTTAGTTTACCGTTATATTATACGAAGATAATTTCATTTAAACATTGCTGTAGAACATTATTAAGTGATTTTCTTTTTATTTTTTCTCTTTAATATATATTGTTTAATTCACTATATACAATTGTATGCAACTTTCACTTCAACATTTATTGGTTTGCAAATACAATTTTTATAGAACTTTAATTGCTTCACTCGAAATCTCCATGTGACACATTCCAACTTGCTTTAACTGCCTTAAAGGCTTTAGTTTTGGCTTTGATTTCAATTTGAACTGCAAAGTATGCGCGACAGCACTTGCCACAACACTAACATGGCCACGCTTCCGAGTTAACTGACTTGGAACGTGGCAACGCTCGGCTACGAGCATCACATGGCAGCGTTTTCCGTTAAACGAAGCGCCCAAAACTCACCACAAACGAGCGTACAAGCGAGCGAGCAGCCGAGTGTTAATGGCCTGAGCAAATACTTGTGAGCAAACGACAGCATACGAGCTACCTTTCACCAACTGTGGTGTGTTTGTGCTCCCCTGCGCTGGTTAAACTCTCACAATGTTTTGCGGCAGTTCTCCGCTTAAAGAAAGGGGCAGCGTGATAAGTTGAACGCACTTATTATGCGGACGCCTTTGCGTATGAGTGACATTGTACCAGCTTTGGTGACTATCTACTCCAATACCACCCCTCAAATAGCGGCAAGCATAAATGTCAACACACTGAACTGTAGTCGCTTGTTACGTTGCGCTTAATTGTGGTATCCCTTTTCAGCCCCGCGAGGTACGGCCTTTGCGACTTCACGTGCGGCTGCATTTAAGCCGAGTTTAACAACTTTATTCTATGAATTTTATCGCTTGACCCGCAATGTTTTTCGTTTCTGCATATCTAAATTTCTTCACAGCCGCTCTTCGGACTGCAAATGCGCAAACAAATTTCAACACAAAATTGTCAGAAGTGTGACTTGACGTGCCCTCGCAGCACACACGTTCCAGTTGATGTTTGTTTTTGTTACAGCTGTGCTGTTGCTTTACTTCTTTTTTGTTGTATTTACGTCCATTTCGTGTGCGCCTCGTCTGCGTCTACCCGTCTGCTGTCCTCTTCAGCAAAGTGCCTCCTCTTATGTCGCATGCAATTTTGTTGCCGTTTTACTTTTTATGTCTGTGTTTCGCGCGTCTGTTTCATCGGTCACGTGACCCTCGTCCACGCGATTTCCTACAACTGATTAAACTGTCAAAAGCACAGATTGGCTACAGACAGGTAACGTGCTCATAAAAAATACAAAAAATAAGAAAAATGATGTAGTGGTCCGAAGTAAATGTACTTGTCTGGTGGTGAAAGTGGGACGCCAAGCGAATACATACGAAGTTTAGGGAATAAACAAGCGTACATAAATTTTCGTTTATTCATAGGAAGAGTCAAGCCAGTCAAAAATCATTGGACATCGTAATTAACTGGCAAAGTTTACTGATGACTCACAAATAATCGTGACATAACGGAGAGGAAAAATACATCTGTCCGAAGTGCAAATTGACGTCCGTTAGAAATTAACAAGCATTTCAAATCAAAATAGTGCTCAAACGATATTGTCAAGTCCGGTGGTATTTTAATAAAACAAAAAGAAAAAATTATACTTCGGTTGCTGCTAAGCTATAATACCCTTCAAAGGTGTATTTGTATGGCATAAAAAGGTATAACAATATCTCTATTGTGATTTTGATCGATCAGTTGAAAAAACAGCTATAATCTACAGTGGTCCGTTCCAAATAATATTTTCAGAGAATATAGCGACATCTGAAATAATAGCCTATGCACAATTTCTTGAAGATTTGTGCAAAAAAGTTTTTATATAAGAGTTTGAATTTGATCGGTCATATTGTATGGATGTTATAGTTAGTTGATCAACATCATCGGCATACGCCAGCAGCTGTACCTTCTCTATTTAGACCTGTAGCTCGAACTATTTTCTCCAGAAGCAGGTTGAAGAAATCGTACGATAAGCAATCGCCTAGTCTGAAACCTCGTTTGGTATCGAACGGCTCGGAGAAGTCCTTCCCGATTCTATGTTGGATTTTGAGACTGACGTTGTTGTTGGTGTTGATGCTGTGTTGACCATAGGGAGTCCCTTAAGCGGTTTCTACGCCGGTAAAGGAGAAGAACATGTTGCTTCATAGTATAATGAGTTTGTTCACCTAACGGCTGTGTAGGTCACCTAAAACTGAAGGAGATAGGTATTGAGTTATGTATATATAAATAATAAGGACGATGAAACGACTTGAATTCCAAGTTCACTGTCTGTCTGTCCGTACGTCCGTGCAAGGTGTAACTTAAGTAAAAATTGATACAACCTGATGAAAATTGGTACACATGTTTCCCAGGATAAAAGTAAAGTGGAGTTCGTAGATAGGCGTATTCGGACCATTGTCTACAAAATGCCGTTAATTGAAAACGTATAAAGTGCCATAACTAACCACTAAATTAGAGATAGACATTTGCCTGTTATTTGATACAGAGGCTTGCAACACCAAGGGCCCCTGTGCGCTAAAAATTGTGAAAAACTGACCATGGGTTTAATTTACATATCTCACAGTTAAAGCCAAAATAACCAAATTGGCTCGAGATAAATCCTATAAAAACCCTTCCCGACAGGGTGAAAATAAATAATGAAATCTGACCCCAACCCCGCTCACTTCCCATATAACGGTACTGTTAAAAACTAGTAAAAATGCGAAAAATCAATTACCAAATACGTCAGAGATATTAGTACCGAATATGTAGAACCCAGTATCTACAGCTGCCTTTTGACCGAAAATATCGCGCAATTGAACTGATGAAGGTTTATCAAAAACACAAGCCTGCGATTAGTACAAGCCTTAAAGGACGATCGAGACCTTCCACAATTAAAAAAAAATTATGAAAGTATTAAAACATTGAAGGATATGGTGCTTGAAAATCGTCAGGTAAGTATTGGAGAGCTCGGCATCTGTCGCTTTTGGTGTAAGTATGAAACTCGTCAACTCATGGATTCTACACCATGATAATACACCATCGCATCGAGCCACAATTGTGACCTTACTGAAATCAACATTATTCTTCGTTCGATCCCACCCACGTGTTATGCTATGTAAAAGGCACCGGCAAATAAATATTTCTGTCTTATTATTTCATATGACGTATGTCGTTTTGATCACAGATGCAGTTTTTTTCACCAAAAAAGCTACAGCTCGTATATTGTTTTGTAGAGACAAGAGACCTCACCAATGAAGGTTAATATTATTAATTATACAGCACACAAGTACACATGTAAATCTTGACCTTTCTGAGGAAAAATGACTGGTTAGGCAAATACCATTAGCTATGTCATGGCTTTTTTCGGCTGCAATCGAAACTATTATATAAATTTAAACAGTTACAATGCGTGTAGACACTGTCGCTTGAGCAATAGTAGATATTTAAAGCCAGTATCATAAATCATTCCTGAAACCGAAACTGTCAAAAGTTGTGTAGATTTGGTCACGTTAAATATGTCGTTTTACGCAAAACCCCAAACTCAACCCCCAACCACCTTCGCGCCTTTCACAGCTACTTGGGTGGGTATGTGTATGGAAATCAGTAGGTAAGGCATCAAGGGAATGGCATTTTCGGCACCCGTTGGGTAACGTTCTGTCGAAGCGACGCCCGGCGCCTGGTGGCCTCCGCAAGGACTTGTCGGGTCACTGTTGGCGGCAACCGTCGCAGAGCAAATGAATAATGATGAAATTATTATCAACAAACAATCGCACAGTGTTGCTGTTGTTGTGACAGCTTTCCTTTAGTTAACGACAGCACTGTCGTAGTTTATTATTTTTGAAGCCGATGTCGCAAGGGTAAAAACGAGTGTTTTTGCTTTTATTGTCGTGTAACCGTTGTCCGTTGCTTGTTCGTTTGCGGATTTACTCCACATCCACTACATCCGTACTTCCACACTCCTGCTCGCACACTGCCGGTCAAACATACAGATGTCAACTTAAATCTCATTCCTTGAACTTATTTCTGTCTTCGCTGCACCGGTCCGATACTGCGACGAGGAAATATGAAATCCCGTTTAAAAGAAAAGCTCAAAAATTGCCATGCATATTCATTGCTGTAATGGCTTGGAAAACGGTGGCAACAACAATTAAAGATGTCAATAAAGCAGACAATGAAAACGGTTTATGCTTTGTATAATTTTTCGCATTGCGAAAATGCGTATGGGACTCGCGAAGCGGGCGCAATGAGCTTTCGTCGATAATTGCTGGGCTTCGTAATGAAATTTTGATGTCTGCTTGTTGAGGCCAATAACTGTTATTTATGGATATGTAAAGCAGGGGTGTATTAAAGAAGAAAATAAATGTAAACAATATAATTGATTTGGTTGTTAAGCCTTTGACACAAAAACTCGAAAGAACTGTAGGATGCAACGGGAAAGAAAAACTAATCCATTGGAGAAATAATGTCAAAGAAGCTTATGTTATGATATATGGCTCTCGGTGCAACTAACAGACCCCGACACCCACAGTAAAATTATGTCCTCCAAGTCGTGGAAAATGGGAATACAATCGAAGTTCTAACTGAAACTTCCGAACCCAACTTTAGATTTGGTGTGCATGGTACATATTCAATTTAAATAATATTTTCGACAATATGTTTGCTATAGAACTAGGCCCACATATGCGGTATGTGGAGGCTTGAATAGGTTTTTTCCGATTGGAACAAATTTTGATCATAATGCTGCCTACTTTAAGCGGCCTATTCTGGCAAAGTTTTATTCCAACACCTTCGTTGGTGCTTGATTTGCATGAATTAAAAATTGTGCTATATGGATAAAAGGCGTAGTTTTTGTACGATTTCACCCAGTCGCAAACTCTTCTCGTCATTCTAATCATTTATATATATACAGATATATATATATATTACTCTATAACTATCTCGATCAAAATAAGCTGATACAAACAACTGTTAGGTGAAACAAAACCGTCATTCTCTGAAGCGATATTTTGCACGAGTTTAACCAGACAAACTTTAACTTTGACCAAACCGAAGCTATGTTACCCATTATCGGTGCAGTATAGTATAAAGGATGTATAGGATTGAGCAATACCAAAGGCTCAGTCACGATCCGGAAAGACTTCTCCGAGCCGTTCGATACCAAACGAGGTTTCGTACAAGAAGACTCATTATCGTGTGGCGTCATCAATCTATTTCTGGAGAAAATAATACGAGCTACAGAGCTAAATAGAGAATGTACAAGCTTCTATAAGGAACTGTCTCCTCTCATTACACAAACAGTCTTCACAATAGCACCTTGGCCCAAGTCATTATTGACAATGAAGACATCGAAATCGTAAATAGTTTCGTCTATCTATTCTATAACGGCATTAACTGTGGGTCGATCGCAGCGGTACTTTCCTGTCTCACGGTGAAAAGGGCCTGTTCACTGACCTTATTTATGTAAGTTCATTCCTGTGAAAATGCGTTTTGGGTATAATCATGCAAATGTCGGGGACTGCCCATAAATGACGACGGAATGCTCAGCATGTAATCCAAATCATTCGGGTTGACATTGCTGTCATTTGCAAGTTTCTTTCAAGAGCACGAGCACGCATTTTGCTCTGATTCTACACTACAAAATTAACAGGACTTTTTGAATCCAGCGACCCCTGGTGGCGCTATCTATATGTCGACTGATACGTTGGAATCTATCTTTATTAGTTGTCCATTGGGAATTTCATTGATTGGAAGTGAAGTTATTGCTATAGTTATTGTTATAGTGCGTGTGTTAAGGAAGTGTTATCGGTGCGAAAATGAGCTTTGAACAAATAGCCAACATTAAATTTAGTTAAAATGGGTAAAACTTTCACCGAAATCTTTCAATTGATGACACAAGTTCATGGCGGTGATTGCCTACAACGTAGGAAAGTGCACGAGTGGTTTCAACGTTTTCAAAGTGATCGTGAGGACATATATGACGATCAACATATGGGCCAATCAAAATCCGTGATCGCCGGAAGTTCCATCGAAACTGCGCGTAAATTCATGAAAAATCAGCATTCAATTCATGGAAATGGAAATGAACATCTCCCAAACATCGATTTTTCGCATTTTGACCACACATTTGGGCCTATGAAAAGTGTGTGCACGGTTTGTTCCGGACAAATTGACTGACGACCAAAAATTATTATCCCGGAACGAAACGCCAGAGTGTTGAATGGAAGGCACCGGACTAGCCGAAAGTGAAAAGTGAAGACAATACTGATTTGTTTTTATGATTCCAAGGATATTGTCCACAAAGAATTAGTTCCACTAAACCAAAACGGTAATGCGGTATTCTACCTTGGAGTTAACCACCATTAACCACTCCTCGTATTCATCTGATACTCCAGATCCACCAGTTTCAGTCAAAAGAAAACTTCGATGATTGGTTTAATTCTTGAATAGCATCAGAAGATCAACAATTTGACCGTAATGGTATTCGAACTTTATCAAAAATATGTTAAGAAGTTGTTAATAGCGATGGGCAAAGCTTCGGCAAATTAATATTTAAGCATTTCCTTGCAATAAAATTGCATTCCCATTAAACAGCAAGAACTTAGTTGCGCATCTAACACTATTGTGGTCCGATCTCGAAGGTTGTAACTTGAGCAATAACCCGTGCTGAATTTAATGAATATAAATCGATATGTTTATATAGTAGCTATTCCTATAGTGATCCAATAATGCTGCTTCCGATAGATGAGCACCTGTTTCAAAAGAAAAGCTCATTTCCAAAACTTCAAATCGCTATCTCAAAAACTAAGGTACCGGCTTTATACAGATGGACCGAAATACATACATTCTTAAATCGATTTTCATCGAGTACTGCTTAGCAGGCCTTAAATTAACTGCTAATGTGAGATTTGTCTAACTAGCTCGACTTCAAGAGCTGAATAAGAATTGGTAATCAAAGTAACGAACTTGCTCTCCAGAAGCTATGGATTTAACTCCAGTATCTGAGAGATCAGACATGTTTTAAATAAAATTGGATCCAATGGATAGAAAATTCAATGTTCTAAGGTGTTCATAAATATAAAATATAATATGATATTAAATATGATGGCACTTCTCTGCCTCTTTGTCATCAAAATGGCTGGATTTCCGTTATTTTACTGTGGTTTAATAATGGTATTCTAGACCTTAGATGATCTTGGTGAGCACTGGTTAAATAAGTAATCCTAATTAAATTATATGCGATCTGTGAACTCTCTGCCTTCTGTGAGATTCGTAGCTTTCTCTAATTAAAAGATCATGTTTTAGCCATGCCCCATAAAAGTCTTATTGTCGCAGTTGCTTGGATATTGAACAATCTCAAAATTTCTTATTTCGTTGTCATGCCTGTTACTCAAAGGTACTGTCCCTCAGTACAAAGCAATTTAGTAACAGCGGGTTTTGGGTTAACCTCTTTAGTATTTCATCGAAAGTAGAAGCAATTCTATGAAATTTCTGCTTTTACTTTCTTTCATTTCATTAAACTGTGAGCATATGAAAATATTTTCCATGAATCGATGCTAATTACCTTCTACAGCGCTACGAGTTCCAAACCAATTAGATAACGGTTAAATGTAAAATCCAACTTTTAAATTATTCATTGCAATGGAAAGGAATTCTAGGAAATGGCGAACACAACCAGCGCAAATTGTAGCAAAGGAAATTCGAAGAAATATGCGGGAACAACGTATGAAATCTCGAACGAGGGCAACGGTATAATCCGATGAGTTTTTGAATAAACTTAAATAGGAAGTTCGTATCAATCACAGTTGATGATACAAATTAGTGCTTTACGAGGTGGCTTAGTGTTTAACGCGAATCTCATTCTGAAATTTTATAAACTAATTAATTTTGATTCGTCGGAAAAGCTTGTGACTAAAGTCGGTATATATCCGTAACTTGCTTAATTCGGTATATGACCAATATCAATCAGAAATTAATTATAATAATTTTGTATAAAAATTACAAATTTATCACGCACAGCTTCTTTAAAATATCTTCTTGAACGCCATCAAGTTATACGAAGTATCTTAATTAATTAATTGAATATGTTTTGCCGAAGTTTGAATCGCTTAGTTTCCAAATTATATAGATTAATTTCGTTAATGCGATCTTCTAGCCTAATATATATCCAATATTGTAATTTTAGTTCTAGTTAGAATTAAAACATATAAGAACTCCAGTTACAATAAGAGATTAAAAATTCGATGATGTAATGTTTTTTGCGTAATGAGTAATCGGTCCATATCGTCACACGTGGATTTCTAGGCATTTTTTTTTTTTTTTTTTTTTTTTTTTTTTTTTTTTTTTTTTTTTTTTTTTTTTTTTTTTTTTTTTTTTTTTTTTTTTTTTTTTTTTGGCGTTTCGTTCCACTGCACACTAAAATTATTACTGGGACTATTAGATAATTCTATCGAATTCGCTTAGCAGTTACACAATGCTCAAGTGCCAATAGTGCCAATAAGACAAAGAACCGCTCCAAGTAATGAAAATGTTACTGTCGTTCTGGCGAGTATCGCCGAAAACCGCAATTTGTCGATTCCAAGCCGTTCTCAAAAATTGGGACTGTCCACCACAACCTGGAGGATTTTAATATGGGATTTGAGCTTGCATCCCTGTAAATCCCTGTTTCTGTCAATGGAGAGCGGTTTAGATCGATAGTAATCAAATTTTCATCTAAATCAATATCGTTTTTTAAAAGTGCCTTAACAAACTTCCCTCGTAAAAATCTACAATTCGACGAAGTTCGATGACGTTGTCTCTACATTTTATGAATCGCGCGAAAGGAAGACGACTAGTTAATTGACTGCAATTGACACAATTTCATGCCACAATATTCTTATTCGCTCCAGCCAATATGTAACTTCGCCCCCGCTCGTCCACGCCCACTTGTTAAGAGCGCTACGCTGACGTGGCATTGCAAGCCGCTGAATAAATAATCATTGCATTGTTTTCTTCGCCGTTCCTTTGTATACAAATATACATATATGCATACAATTACAACGAAATGCATGTCTGTACCGTGTGGATGCCTTGGAGCAGGGGGGAGGGGGGACGGGGGTGAAAAAAGAACGGCTTATATGCTGAAGGCGGTATATTGTTTTAGACATCATAAATACTTCCCGCTGCCGCTTCTACAATGGGGATTATTAGCCACAATTTCATTATTTATGAGGATTCTCGCAAATTTCGCAAGCCAACCAGTTAATCATGGGTTGCAACCGGAATTGATTTACATGGCCAATATAACGGTTACTTGTGTATTTGTGTGTTAGTGTAAGTATGTTTGCTTTTGTATTTGTCATTTGAGTTGCATTTAATCGAATTGGGTCAACTGCTTGCATATGTGAACAGGTCATTAAACTGGCAACACACAATGATACTAAGACCCACTATACACACACACACACACATGCAAACTAAAATATACATATGCTAATGCATTTGCTAATGCTCAATTAATGAACCAGGTGAACCAAATAAACTTAAATGCCGATTGATGTATGCGCGCGCGAATAAAAAATTTAGCAATTCAGAATAATAAATAGAACATTTCAGCCTCATTGTTGCTCGGTTGGTAATTGTTCCTGGTAAATGGAGATTTTAAAGAACCGCTTAGAAATGCATAGATGACTGAGTAGCGGAAATTAATTTACTAAATTGAATTAGGAAGAGTTTGGAAATTCAAAAGTAATAAAACTTAGTATGTGCAAAATCTAGCGACAATATGGTAATCAAATTAAGGAAAATGTGATTACAATATGTTGTACTAAATAATCTCAGTTCATGCAGTTCAGAAGATAAATATTTAAACGTAAATATTCAGTACATGTAATATTAAAACAAGAAATAACCTTTGTAAATACAAAAAAAATCTAACTAAACTTTTATTGTTCAGTTTGTATTGCACCTAGTTTCTCGAAAATTCTTAATTTATTCCTCAAAATCTATGTCGTTTCCCTCAAAGTAGTAGTAGCCTTGGTCCCAATAAACTTATGCATTAATTTTTCCAGTCCTAGAAACAGTTGTAAAAGTCAATTCCAGAATACCTTTCAATGCGCATCCTCAAAACTATTTCACCGAAGTGGTCGTTTCAGTTTGCTATATAGCCAGAAGTCACATGAAGCTAAATCTGGCGAGTACGGTGGTTGCGGCACGATATTAGTATTCCTTGTTGACAAGTTGGCCGATCGGAAAGAATTCGAAGTAAACCACACAAGAAAATTGTCAACATAACCTTGACTTTTGTCCTGAATAAACCCCGTGAAATTGTTTCGTCTTCAGCTCTCCTTTGCCACGTTATTTGGCCGAGGGATCGATGTTTCCGGATCGCAAGCTAATGGCCAGTAATAATATTTTTTATAACACCATGACAGACCAACGTAGGTTAGCTGTTTTTCGCAAAAATTTAGTGATTTTGGAACCAATCATGCCTTCAATTTTCTCAGGCTCAAATAATCTTTCCAAATGGTTTTCGCCTTCCGATATTCCAACGATGCCAGTAAGATCTCTGTCATCTCACCAATTCCTTTATTTTATTGACGTGTTGATCATCGGTTGATGTTGATAACCGTTCTGGACGCACCAACGTGCTCGCGACAAACAACTATCACCAAAGGGCCTTTCTAACACAAGATCGACACAAGATATTTGATTTGATTTGACTTCTGTGTTGAATAATTTCACTCATCGTAAAAACACTAGTAATTATTTTGATGTGACATTTTATACAGATGTCACCAACATAGAGAAATATATTTCGAATTTTTTCGCGCGAAATTTTGTTTAAAAGGCATACTACCTCAGTAGTCCTTATCGGCAGCTTCTTGTTGAGAAAAGGACGTGCTTAAAGTTTTGGATCGATATCTCAAATGCTAAGGCACTAGTTCGCCTCTGGCTAAATCGACTCAGCTCATCACGCTGATCATTTACATCAGTGGTCGGCATTTCTTAGCAAAATTTTGCAAACTAGCTTCACACGTATGCTTACGCTCTATCGTTCAGTCGTTGTCGAGCCAGCAACGAATTAACAACGCGTAAGACTTTAGCGCAAAACCAAATATGCCCTGCGAGAAATATTTTATGATTCTAAATGCCTTTGGGGCCATGCAATGCCTTTAATGTTCAAAGTGTTTAAAAGATAATAGGGAATATATCCTTAAAAGACATTTTGTTAATTTTCATTATACTACTAATTTTAATTTAAAAAGAACGAAAATGTTTAAAAAAAAATATATATATATTTTTTTGCAAAAAAATATCTGATTGGTTACGTAAAAACGAATACTTAGATTATTTAGATAAGAATTTTATTGAAGAATAATTTTGCTTAATTTTAATTCCAATTTCTCACTGGGGTACTTTTTTCGTGCTCACCAACACAGTGACAGATCCTCTCATGCCGATCACTGATTTACATACATATGTTCTCCGACGTTTCGTTTTGAGTTTTACAAACAGCGTGGAGAACTCAAGATAAAATGTAAAATATTTCGTTAACACGCAGATAAATCAAGTTTTAGGACGAAGAAAAAAATGAAAATTTTAACTTTTGTCAGACTTTGAACAAAAAAGACATTTTGTGGTTAAATTGCGACATGTGTTAATGCGTTCAATGACTAAATTAAGGTAATTCAAATATGTGTCCAAAATTTTAACAAAATCGCGTATTACGACAATATTTTAAACATATTGTACTATTCAATTAGACAAAAACTTTAAGTTTCCAAACTATTTTATGTCCGGGCTATATGGTGGAGTCATGAACGAAGAGCTTAGTCTGGCGTTGTACTGGTGGAACACCACACCCTTCCTGTTGACAAATTCTGGACGTTTCTGGTCGATCGCCTGCTTCAAGCGGTCCAGTTGTTCGCAGCAGATGGTAGAATTAAGCGTCTGGCCATATGGGAGCAGTCCATAGTGATTGACTTCCAGTCCCAATAAACACACAGCAAAACCTTCCTGGCCATCCATCCCGGATTATTCATCCGATTGGGATCCATCACTGTTTGGTACGATTCACCGGCCTTAGACCACGACCGTTTTCGATTGATATTGTCCCATGTGATCCATTTTTCGTCGCCAGTCACCATCCGCTTCAAAAATGGGTCGAGTTAGTTCCGTTTCTGCAACATATCGCAGGCGTAGATTCGGTCCAGAAGTTTTTTTTTTGCGTCAAATCATGCGGCACCCAAATATCAAGTATATCCAGCCTTCTGCCGATATTTTAAAATGGTATGATGACTAACTCACATCACGTCACGAGATGCCAATGTCGGTCTAACTTGATAGGTATTTATCTGTGATAGGTCTTCCGCCGGCTGACTTATTCATGGTGTCGTTTTCAACCACTCTGAATCGTCGAAACCATTCCTCCATAGATAGATATACTACCATCCCCCAAAATACCATTAATCTCAAGGAACGTTTCTCTAGCGGGTTTGCTTTTAACGAAGGAAAACTTTAAAATAACGCGAGTCAACTCCGTGTTTACACGTCTATAACTGTTGAGGGACCTTTCAAAGATGTATAGTATTACCAGATACGAACTCTGTAGCGCCTTATACTTAGCCACGAAATTCAAAAGATAAAAAGGATATTTGACAACCTAATATTTAGGGTAGAAAGTTCGCAGTTGGAACTGTGATTATATTATTCAGAATCTGTAGACTGAAATAGTTTTATTCCGATTTGGACAGATTTTGGTCATAATACTTTAAGCACGTTATTCCTACAAATTTTATATTCATTCATTGAAATTAGTTAAGTCTTGAGATATAGATGTTCACCTAAATTTTAGGGGTGGCCCGCAGATCGTCCAATTTTGACAGCGGTGCCTTCCACCTCAGGTGCAAAATTTTATGCTTCTGACACATTTATTATTAGATTTATATCATATTTAACATGGTTTCACAAAACCGCTATATAGTGAGTGGGCAGAGTTACTATACGATTTCAGACATTTTTATCCAGTAGGTAACGGTGCTAAAAGGTATTGTCATTAGCGAATTTGGTTATTAGAGCTTCATCAGTTTAGGAGATATATCTAACTTGAAACGACTAAATGCGTGATAAATCAATAGACTAGAAGAGCCGGTATAAAAATCAGATGATGGGTATAGCACCGGCTACATTTACATGGAAGCTCATATCTCAAGACCTACTGGACCGATATCGCAAACGATGGTAGGGAATATGACTTAAAGTTTCTTATATTTCAGTGCAAAAAGGAGCAGAGTTGGACCACAACAACACCCACTTTTCATATAGCATATTTTTAAATCCCCATTTAATTCTTTCACGAATAGTGCCTTTGAGTGCGCTAGCTTCTTCTTTTTGGGGAGAATATTTTCCTGGTAATAATATGTCTGATTGCCAAAGATGTTCTGAATCCAGACAATACTTCCCTTAACCTAATATAAAAATTTTCGAACTTCCATGTGAGTTTATGCCGCGTAATATATCGCCTAATATGTGAGTTATATCAATGCAAATGAAAAAGTGTATTTAAAACATCGGGATATTCGGCTTTATAATTAATGCTGTATTGAGTTTTCATAGCTTTTTTATTACATACCATCTACTTAAAAAGCCCAATATCTCGAGAAGTATTAATTATAGCGATTTTGACAACGGACCTTTTTTAGAGTAAATAAAATTTCCTACAAGTTTGTCATGTACATTTTTTCTACAGCTCTTGTGATTTACGAGATGTATACAAAAAAATGCGAAGTTCGTGGAAAAATCAGGTTTACAGCCCCGTACCACCTCGCCAGTGTGAGTTACTACTTGGTTGCACTAGGCACTTTTGTTGATTGCATAAAAGAGAAATATGCGTCTAAAGTCAAAGCGATGCCATTAAACACCTCTTATCCGTAAGAATTTAAAGGTAAAAAATCACGATTGCAGTGTATTTTCTATGGGAAATTTTTACATGCCTTGGTCCAGTACTAAATGTTAATATTAAGGGCTCAAATTTTCAGGAAATTTATTTAAGGGTATTTCCAAGGAAATTACATGATGGGACTGAAAAAATTAATAGTTAAAAAAAACACCCTAATGTAATATAAATAGATAAAATAGAATATTTAAAAGTATACTTGAGCTATGTCCGAATTGATGCCACCAACCTAGCAGCCGGTCCCCTGGTTGACCTATTCCACATTAACTCAATATTCATATACTAAATTTCCATTGAGGACGAAAGCACACATTTGTTTTGAAATTGCTACCCTGCCCTGAAATTGCTATCCTACCCTGAATATGGATCACCTGTTCACTCAGTTGGCTCCGACATTAACTTGTTTAGCTTTTGTTACGTTTTTAGTTACTTATCGTTCCGTCAATTAAGCCTGAATTCTTTCATATAAAGGAGTCAGTTAAGAATGCATTTCTATAATCAATCAATTGTAGTTTTAAGGTTCACATGCGAGTACTTAGCTCTCAATGAAAAGTTATTCATTGGATCAATATATACACATTTATATATCGATATCCTAATTATTCACTCTAAAGCGTAGCACAAAGTAAATTCCAGTACTTTGTACGGAAATCAAAAGTGAAAATATAATAATTGCTACTTTTGGCCAATTTCGCTCGAATGGTAAACCCTTTCATAAACATCGATTCATCATTGGCATTTTATTGAAAGGGATGTTAAAGAGTTTAGGTTTTTATATTAGTGTAAATTTCAAGCACAGTACGAAGTGAGGTGTCTTAAGGAAAAAACTTGCATATGTAACTCCTCCCTTTAAAAATATATTTCTCAGGGTGTTTATTGAGACTAACTAATATCTATAATTATTATCTACTTATTCACTTGAATAGATCTAGCATTGAAATATATGGACATTTATAAGAGTCCGAGGTTATCTTCAATATACGCAAAATATCAATAACAGTTTCATTACACAAAACAGTTAGCTTCCTCACAAATTTCGTAATACCATCATGGATGCCAACCGATTTCATGTATTATTGTTTTGAACAAGGAATATGTAACGATCGGCTACAAAGAATATTATTAGTGGAAAAATCTTCATTTACTTGCATAATTTCGGAGTATCTTGCTATTTGCCAAAGGGAAACAACAAGCCTGTCCCTGTAATTCAAACTCCAAATTCCAAAACATTCATCGAATGGCTATACATATACATTTTGAATAACAACTTACGTAAAGTGTTCTCTAAGGAGTTATGCAAAAATAGTTTTTATGTGCCACAAGTTTTTATTACGCGTCACGTCATCATTGCAACAGATTTTCTCGTACTTCACCAGCAGGAAGTATGATATTTCTAGGCTTTGTAGCTGACCTAAAATATTT
>NW_017536074.1:629278-656748 GCF_001853355.1 Bactrocera latifrons | reverse complement strand
TGTAATACATGCTATTTTATTAAAGACCATTGCACCAATATATGAAATAACCTCGATGAGGAATGATAACACGGCTCTAAAAACAGTAATTGCTTCTTGTTGCGCTCGAAAACCAAATGCTTATGCTTTGAAGTATCCAGACTATGAATTTATTCATGACGTTTTGAATATAATCATGATACTCGTCACTTCGGCTCTTGCCGAAAATATGCGGAAGGTTTTAAGGTTTCAATAAATATGCCTGGATCTACTAAACGCAAGTATCTCTTTGCATTTCAAAAGTTATTGGCATGAAACTTCAGAAACAACTATGTGCCAAATTCCCTAAATCGGTACATTTTAATATTGAAACCAACGCCACAGTTATTTTCTCAAAATGCTCGAGTTATTTCAATATGTGATTATTTTACAAATGGTAAAGCAATTTATCAAAACAGTGGACGAAGCAGGATATTTTTTTAATTATACTTGTAGGGAATTTCCGAGGCTTAGTATGGGATAATAAAAAGGTGGTATATTTGGCAATCCTCAAGTACGGCAATTATGAAAGATACATATTTTATCAAGGTTATGATTATTGGCATCACATGCGCGCCGGATGTGTAAAACTAACGACGATATATGTAGAAAGTGCAGAAGTAAGCCTGATTCCACTTCTGCGTTGTACCTTCCTTCAGGAAAGAAATTAAAGAGAAGTTCTACTAGGCAGAAAATAGAGAGGCTCACAATAGTTAAAAAAAGTCCATCATAGTCGACTTTGTCTAAATTCTGCTTAAATATTTCTAACAAGGTAAAATTCTAAAATCGAAACTCATTAATTTGTATCCTTTTATTTTTTGTGACAATAACATGATTGTTTTGGGCAATTTTTACAAAATCAAAAATGTCTACGAATTAACCCATTAAATGGTTTGCATTTAAATGACAAACGTTTTCCATTAAAATTGATTATTCGCTATTTAATTAATCAATTACCGTGTATACTGTAACTTTACCACGTGTGTGTGTGTGTTTGTGGCTCGTTGTTTTTTGTTGCAACATTCGCGTTTTTGCGTCGTATTTGCTCTTTGTTTATTTTCATCGACTGTCGACTGTCGCCTGTTATTTTATTATTTTTCTGTGAATTTTTATTTACTCAAATTAAATCCTTTTCACACTCAATTTAACTCGACCGCACACAAGCTGACAGCTGCGCCAATACAGTTAATCACAAAGTCGACTCGTTGCACGGCCTAACAGCTGGTGTAAACCGCTTGCACACCCGCCTCCGCCTCCGCGTCCGCCTAGTGGCCTAGTGGTGTCTTTACTGGCAATGAATGGTCAACCGCAGCTTTAGAAGTCAACAAATGAGCAAATACACACATACACACGCACTTACATAGCAATATACTTAATTTACATAACATATGTATGTGTATATATGAATGCAAATAAACGGTAGTTGGCAACAGTGATTAACAAAATTCAGCAGTAGCTTATAGATTCAATTGAATTTTGGTTGTTACTCCACTTCATTCCAAAATGTATGCCATAATTCATTTGTATGGCATATTGTGGGCGCAATCCTTGTGAGATTAATACGGATAACACTTTGTAAATTCTGATTAGAATTGCTGTTAAATTTTCGTAAGCTGGAGAGTGTTAATAGAAATTTTAATCCAAGACAGGCAAAGGTCAGCCTATATATACATATATATTTATACTAAATGGAGGATATAAATGACGTTTTTGGTTCAATCATTTCATGATCCGATTAAAGAAAAAAGTGGTTCATTCACTTATTTTAAAAATGTATAACTCGGAAATGAAATTTGGCGCAGAATAATAGAAGGTTCTTCGACGAAATTCATGGAGTTTTTCACATTTTTCCTAACCGAAATTATGTTTCAAGAATATCTATCCAAAGCTTTGAAAACTGATTTGTGTTTTCCATATAGCCTTTGTAAATGACAAACGTAAGTGTCAAACAAACAAAAACGTTAAATTGGCTTGAACTGAAACTATTATATCCTTCACAAATACAAAATAATTCATACCAGAACTTGATTTTGATCGGTCAGTTTGTATGAAAGCTATATGAGCAAGCTGCTTCTTGGGGAGAAAAGGACGTTTGCAAAATTTCAGATCGATATCAGAAAAACTGAGGGGCTGGTTCACGATAGATGGACAGACAGACGATCAGGGCTAAATCCACTCAGATTGCCCCACTGATCATTTATATACATGTGTACATGACCGACGATCTCCGACATTTCCTTCTGGTTGTTACAAACTTCATGGCAAACTTATTGTACCCAGTTGAGGATTTAAAATGGTACGTAAAATATCTGTAAGATTATTACAATGTATTTAGTTCCGACGTTGCGTTGATATATCTGGCGACCACTTCGACACGCCATTTTCATTTCATTACCGTAACCTAAACAAAGTGTAACGACTTTTTCGGAAAATATACTAAAACATTAAACTGCCTCCTTCAACATAACTTTAAATTCACTCAGACCATCAATTTTAAAACTTTTCCTAACTTTTATTCCTTAGCTCATAACTCCCGTCCCAGAAGCAAACGGTCGGATTTATGGATTCATTATGTGGCAGGCGAATTGAAATTCGATGATCAATCTTTTCCGACAAAATATTAAAAGGGTTTTGTGAAGTGTCACTTTCTTTCCACGTCTTTATTATCTTCAAAGCTTCAATGATTCTTAAAGAATTCGCCATACTTTTGTTCCCCATAAAATTCATCACTGATTGCTGGATCTCTATCAAATCGTTGGTCATACATAGATATAAAATTAACCCCGATATTTTGTATATAGTTCTTTATTGGCTTTACTATAGACTTTCCAAAAACATTGGTAACTGGAATGAATGCAAGAAAGTCTTTCGGCTAGGTTCACTCTATCTACTTGTGAGTTAGTAGGATAATATGTCCTATTTTCTGACATTTTTTTCATAGACATTTTTATTCCACAATGGAACTTTTTTCACATATCATGAGGTACATCGTAGAGTGCATAAACAAATTTTTTCGGAATTTTTTGAACACATCTGTCGCAGAATCGGCTGGGTGAATGAGATGCGTTTTTTCACTGGTTTCATTGGCGGACACGATTTCTCATGTTTGGATCATCTGAAACACAAAAACTCAATTAATTCTTAAAAATTTTGAAAAAAGATTACCATACTTATGCCTTTACTTATCTTTCAATATTTTTTTTTTTCTGAATCGTTTTGCTAAAATACGAAGCTATTTTGGATGCAAACAAGATCAAGCCATGTGAACATAGGTATAGAACTCCAATTATTTTTATTACATCTCCAGAAATATTTTGCTTTATCTTAATTATTATCTCGTAGCATTTCGAAGTGTTCTTCTTTTTAAAACAAAGAAAACAAATTGATTGCGGAATGCTTATTATCAGTTGAAAAAAGATCGATATTTTATTTTTTTTTTTTTTTGGAAGATTATCTCTTTCAAATTCGTGACCGAATATGAAATAGTCGGTTATCTTGGCGCGATAATGGTTGCCATTGACGGTTACGTTCTCAACGGCCTCATTTTTGAAAAACTATGGACCGATGACTCTATCGACACAAAAAATATACCAAACCGTTGTCTTTTCTGAATGGAATGTCAGCTTTTGAATCTCTTCGGGTTGCTCTCCGTCCCAAACGCGGTAATTTTGCTCATTTACACCCATTTAGACAGAAAAGCGACTTATCGCTGAAGAAAATTTGGCTCGAAAACGTTGAATCTTCTTGCAACTTTTTAAGAGCCAACAGAGCAAAGCGATGTCTTTTGGAAGAGTCAAGCGGCTATAGTTCTTGCGCAAACTGTATTTTGTACCCTTTCAATTTAAGATATCGACGTAAAATGTCCCAAGTCGCCGAATCGACTCTCCATTGTCTACGAGTACACGCTCAGCTCCGGCTGCTATATTTTCTTCAATACGTGCTAGACGTGTGCTATTAGATCGAATATTATCCAGCTCGCTCTCAAGATGGGTGATGTTGTTTCGAACAGTACGCTCAATAGACGGATTATGTTGATCATAAGTTTAATTTTTGCAATAAATTTCAACGATTTGCAAACCATGTTTAGGTGTAAGGCTTTCCATGATGAAATGCCAAACAATACTTAACAAAAATAACATGATTGCTTCAAAGACTCACGTGCTTCTACTTGGATCTCCGTTATTAGAAAAATAATAGGGTTACCATATTTTTTCAACAAAACTTGCTGTTGCGAAATGCACTTCGAAATTATCTTGAATGGCGGGGTCAAATCTCTCCGTTTATATATTTTTTCAGGATTTCGATCTTGTGGTTCCAGGCGTTAGATAATTGCTCATTGCCTCGAATTTATTCTACCGAGAATTTTGCTCATTCTTCTACGGTGTGGGATGAAAATAAAAAGTAGGTCTGCTTCACACTTTCTTCACCTAGAGCATAAGGAGGTTTATTACTTATGTATTTCTTATCATATTATAGCTTCCAAGAAATGCAAATATTTCATTTTGGCCAAGGCTGAGTCTCAGTTATTATACTTTTCCCGAAAGAAATGTTCTGCCGATACCGTTTAAAATAACCCACTTTATAAATTGATTGGCAATAAATTCCATAGAACTTAACAAACACTAACATTTATAAATTGATATCTCTATTCATATAAAATTGGGAAGCGTTCCCTTATAGTAAATGTAGCCTTCATATCGCTCATTCTTAAGTAGGCAACCGCCACTCACTTAACAATCTCTGCACTGAAAAGCTGCCATGTTTCATAGGAAAAGGATATTAAATTGTAAAGGAAATGAAGCAACTTTGATATGCCTCGACTTTACTGAGGCAGTGCACACTGTCATTCCAGCAGCTTACCCAGTGCCGATGAGTTTGAGGGCAATGTCGATTTAATATCTAACAAATAAAATAAATTCGCCAAAAGAATTTAGTGTAAAACAAGCTGAAAGCAAATGCAATCAAATAATATTGTATGTTTGCAACATTTCAGCGCGCGCGCTTTGACATGAGGCAACAACAATAATAAGAATAACAAACAGTAGTACAGATAAATCTTGATTAAAATGTTTAATGTGACGCTCAGCCATTCCTTGCATTTCCGCCGACTAAAGCGCGGCAGGCGTTTTTCAGCAGACAAAACGACGCAGTGCGCGGCAAGGGTGTGAGCTCGCGCATATTTCCATGCATACGCATAAATCGACGAAGTGGGTTGCTTATAACGGCGCTGGCGGAACTGCTCAACTTGTTTTGAAGTTCCTAGTTCCGGCCACATTAAGCCGCATCAGCGCCGAGCGCAGCGCCGACGGTTGCACATTTCACTGCAACATTTGCAAGAAATTTATTTATCTGCTAAATCACTTGACTTAGTGAGTTGTTGCGTCTTGGCGCTACGCTAGTAGTGGCCACGCGACTCCAGCGCTCGCGTGTTTAGCCGCAACATGCCGTTAACACTTCCGCCAGCTGTAAATTCGACAGCGCCGCGCCACGTTACTTACTGCAAGCGCGTTGCAAGTGGCATTTAAATGCTTCCGTGCATTCCGTTCATCGTACGAACGTAGACCTAGTTCGTAGACCTGCTGACTAGCCAGGAGCTTAGCGCGCTGCTTTGTTGTGCTTTGCCTGAGGAATTTCTTAGGGTTTTCAAATGTGTTGGTGGCAGCAGAATTAATGTGTTACAAATAACTGTGGCATTCATTTGTTCAACATAACAAAACGCCAACACTACACTCGGACGTAGTCTCATTATCTGCTTTACTGATTAATATATAACAAGGGTTGGGCCGCGCGCCTAGGCTTTCGCACAAGCGGCTGCCCACTTGAATGGATATATGCGTCGGCTTGTGTGCGCCGGTGGCTATTTATGCTCGCGTTTATTTGCATATTAACTGTGCACGCATTTGAGGGCTTGGTGCTTGCCTCTGCGCTAATGCGACACGACACACCCTTTAAGCCAAATAATACGCCATATAAATGTTTAATGCCAACGCTCGCTCCACTTTCATATTTCGCTTCGATTTCTTTACTTATGCGCATGGAGTGGTGTGTTGGAAAAGTGCACGAAATTTTATTGCTTATTGAATCGTAAACGTTATGCGGCATAATCGAATATGATTGTAATACATTATAACGCGTTATGGGCATTTGAGTTGCTCAACGACTGAATCACTCAAAAGCAATATTTTTATTAAATCCAAAAAGTCTACTACTGTAATCCACGAGGAAAACTGCGTTTACAGCAATCTACGTTATGTTGTAAGGCGAGAAAAAGGTGTTACAGAAATGGAAGGTTAGCCATTCATTTTATTTGTGTCAGAAGCTTTAAGACCGCGGCGCTGCAATCAAAAGCTTTGTTTCAGAACTTTTAAAGTAAAATGCTAAACAGAGACAGAGAGTAACAAAGAGAGTGGAAAACATATTTGGGTAAAAACAAAATTACGAATTTAAAGAAATTAATAATAAACCGGCTTTTAACAGGTCAAATGAACACATTTTTTTATTCAATATAGTTTTCTTCAAGTGTGATACGCTGATTATAGCGACCCTCCAACTTTTCGATATGATTTCTGCATTAAAATTGTATTTTGCTTCAAGAGAGGCCTTGGTTTCGACGACCATCATTCATTCTTTGTAAATTTCTTTCCAGCGGGTGTTCTTTTGAGATCCGAAAAGCGGAAATAGTCGCTGAGGGGTATATCTGTAGAATACAGCAGATGCGGAAGTAACTCGGTGCCTAATTTATTGATTTTTGCCATCATTTTCAACGACTTGCGACCCGGTGCACCTGCGACCGGCTTGGTGAAACCGAACTAAATTAGTGTTGACTACAATCTCTGAACTGATACCTGCCTTTTTCTACTACATGGCAAATCAATCTTATCAATATTAACGCTTAAGATCAGTAATGTTTGAAGTCCCTTTTCTAATCCTCTCGCCTCCTTTTCTTAGGCTTAGTCCCAATAAATCACAATAGTTTGGTATACAGTCATCAATAAGTTGTGAACGCGATAGCTTTCTTGGATGCCCAACAACCGAAAAAGAGATTTAAACAACGACACTCCCCCTAATGTTCTGTAGATTTTTTAGAACTCTCCAATTACTTTTCATTATACAAAACAAGCTCGCCCGAACATTTGTCATCATAATGAAATATTTGCAAAATATTAGACCGTACTATGTGTACCTTCTCTGTTCTTATGGTTGAGAGTTGTCCGATATATTTTCTATATATGTATAACATCAGATAAAAGAGATCCGATTTAGAATAGGTATACCTGTGCCCAAAAAATAAGGTGACATTGTATTTATTTTGAAAATTCTTTATTTATTTTTCCAAATCAACTTCCTCGCCTTCAAAGTAATGCCCTCCCGATGGAATGCACTTATGCTAACGGATTTTCCAATCTTCGAAACACTGCTTGTAGTCACTTTCCGGGATGGCCTTCAGTTCCGTCTTCGCTGCGGCTTGAATCTCCCTCATCGTATAAAACGGTGTCCCCGGAGCGGTCTTTTGAGCTTTTGAATAGCCAAAAGTCACACGGCGCCAGATCAGGTGAGTACGGTGGTTGCGGAAAGATATGGCTTGAGTTTTTGGCGAAATGATCACCAATTACGAAGGCAGTATGGGATGGTACATTATCGTGGTGTAAAACCCACGCATAAAATTCAAACAATATTCCTTGTTGACTGTATGAGCGGTTGAAAATATGTCATGATGCCCAACACCACGATAATCGAAGAAAACAGTCAACATTACCATGATTTTTGAGCGACTTTGGCGCGATTTTTTTGGTCTCGGCTCTCTTTTGGCACGATATTCGCTCGATTGATCGGTTGTTTCCGGGTCGTAAGCATAGATTGAAGTCTCATCGCCAGTTATAATGCGTTTCATAACACCCTGGTAGTCGGAAAGCATCGTTTCACCCACTTCAACGCGACGCCGTTTTTCCAAAAAATGCAATGTTTTCGGTACCAGTCGAGATTTGACGGGCTTGAGGCAGAAAACATCCTTCAAAATGGTATTATAGCCTTTCGATATGCCAACTTCATCAACAATTGTTGATCGACGGTTTTTCAACACCAAATCTTTGATTTGTTGTACGTGAGCTTCGTCGGTTGAGGTTGATGGACGCTCTTCGTCTTCGACACGTTCACGGCCGGCTTGGAACTCACTATACCACTTGTAAATATTTTTTTTAGACATAACCTCATCACCAAAGGCTTTCGGCATCACCCTCAATGTATCCGCAGCAGAAAATTAATTCCGTAAGCAAAATTTAATGCAATTTCTTTGCTCAACAAATTTCGACATCGCAAAAACCGAAAAACTCACCTTTAGCAGCTCACAAAACGACAAGTATCTCAAACACTAATGAATATTTTGACATAAATGTGACTGACAGTACTACCAACGTAAAAAAAAAATAAATAATAATCCAAATCCTTCGACGTGCGCAGTTTAAATTCAAATGTACAGAATGTATTATTGTTTTTTGGATGACTTTTTAATTATTGGTTAAACATTTTAGAGATTAGTTGAACAGTTCACTAAAACCAACAAAATTGAGAAAAACTATTTAAGATTTTACCGATGACATTTCGATGCGAATTGTATCATGTATCTATCGTTCCCATGGCATTTAATTTTCTCTCGGCTCGAAACTCTCAATTAAATATAAACCTTCATCTGGCCTTGTAAATCAAACGATATGTATCTTCCATTCCTCACGCTTGCATAGAAAAGTTTTTCTACAAAATATAGGAAATGATCTCCCTGGCATTTCAGCGAAATGAAACTCCCAGTTTCTTCACTCAAATTCATGTCACTTGTGACTTTATTCTCATTTCAATCCCTGTTCAAACTAACTACCATACACGCACATAATGAAACTAATGACACCAATAACCTGCTAGCTCTATCTGGAGGTATACTAATGTCAGTTCATCTTATCACTAACATAACGTCTACTATGGTTGCTTCTAAATATTCAGCCATCTCACCAACCTGGCGGCCACCTTCGTCATGAAGTACCAAGCAGAATTTTGTGCATTAAAATCACGTAACCCTAATAAGCAGATAAAAATGCTCGTAATTTGTGGGGCGTGTAATTTCGCTAGTGCAACGCGCTCACGCCGACAGATTTATGAGATTTTAGCGAGCGGGTCGCTCGATTAGAGCGAGTCAACATTTCGCTATTTTTTCCGTTGAATGGTGATGATAAAATAATGTTTATCATTTAAGTGATAAGCAAGTTTGGGGTGTTGTTGAAGGAATTTTTCAAGTATTTAAAAAACAACGGTAACATAAACTTTCTGTCTTTCAAATAGTTTATAAATTTAACCTTAAAGTTTGGAAAATTTGGTATACTTATATTCGCATGTAGAGATCATTTTCCACAAAAAATGATATGAACTGTCGCATTAGCGTAAATTTAACAAGCAAGGAAGTGCTAAATTCGGGTGTAAACGATCATCATACTCGCGCAACTTGCAAATATCAAAGAAATCCCTTCAGGTATTGGCAAAACTCTGTAGTACTTTATTTACCATATATAGCCAAAGGATTTAATTTCATTATTCGACGAAATCGTGAATGGATTACATTCGAGTTTGGTATCCTGTTAACTTACCATATCTCTTAGTTTTCTTTTAATTGTCTCAATATAAATTATATACAAATCATCCATAAATAAGATATTGTAAGAGATTAATTAAAAGGTTCATAGGCTGAAGCGCAGATGATGCTACTATAATATAATCCATATTGAGTTAGCTAGTGCTTCTTACTCTGTAATATAATAATAATATTATTATTTTTCATTTAATAAACAAATAAAATAAATAAATAGTTAGCCTTAACCTTCCAAAGACGAGCTTACCAATTTGACAGCTTTCGGATTTTTAGCTTGTAAACTACCTAATTTTAAGTGAAGCAAAGTTTTGTGAGAAAATGGACAAAAAGGAATTTCGCTGTTTGACAAAACACTGCTTCTTGAAGTGAAAAAATATTTATTTTATTTATTTATTTATAAAACGTGAAACAATAATACAATTACTTTTCCACGAAAAAAGGAGCACTGGCTGCCAGGACCTTCGGCTCNGTACTGAGCGAAATATGCAAAAGATAAGCCGAAACACGTCTACACAGAGCGAGCTTTAGTCGATGACTGGTGAAAAAATATATTTCAAGCAAAAAAAAAAAAAAATGTCCGTCCCAGGGAAATCAACCAACAAAGATTCATATACTAATTTTAGACGTGGTGAAATGAGTGCCGAAAAGGGTGAACGTAGTAGACGTCCAGAAGAAGTTGTTACCGGTGAAAACATAAAATAGTCCATAAAATAGCTTTGGATGACCGTAAAGTGTAGTTGTTGGAAATAGTGAATGTATGTAATGTTGCTGATTCGAAGCAGTGTTTGATCAAAAACCGGGAAACTCCGGCAGGTGCTGCAAAGGAATTAAACGTCTATTATTCAATGAAATCTTGTATAATTTACAATCATATTTGGTATTTGCTTGTCTTTTATTTTTGAGGATAAATTAATACGTCACAGAATAATAAAATGTCACCAGGCTCTTATCAAGGTACCTTAAATACAATATAATAAATGGAGTAAAGTCACCCGAAAGTTCGAAAATTTTTATATTAAATCTAGTATATTGGACCATAGGAAGTATTGGCATGATTGAGCACATTTAGACACACAGGTATACTATCATTGTCTGTGCATTTGTGGTAAAAAGTGGTGGTAAAAGTTAATGTCTCTGGTGTATTTAGTTATTGATTTATCGTGTAGTTCCGTTCCTTTTATGGGGAATTAGCGGGGTTATGAACCGATTTCATCTATTTTCACACTATCGGTAGGAGTCCTTATAGGCTTTGTCTTGAGCGTTTGTTGGAGCTTAAATGGTTTGAGAGATAAGTATTTTGAACCTACTAGGATGCTGGGCCACGTCCACTTTTTGAAAATTTTTATATCACAGGTGCTCTTTGCTAATGCGATATCCAAGTCAAACAACAGTTCTATATTTTAATTTACTGCTTTGTTATGACATTTTACATTTTACAATATCAGAAATGTGGGCACCAGAGCTTAAGTCTGACTTAGCACCGATAATTCCGTTCACTGTGTGAGTCATATTTTTGAAATTTTTAGACATTGGATCAGTACTTCCCTTAGTTCCCAATTATCTCTTTCTTTGCACTAAATTTAGAGTATATATAAATTTCTGACTTTCCATCTGATTAAACTGAAAATTTAATGAACAAGTTCTCCTAAAAGTTATGTGGTTTATCGTCAAAAATGAAATGACATTGGTCTAGAATTTGATCAAAATTTATTTCATAATATAATGAATACTGATCCTATAATTGAAATTTTGCATATCAACTCAATATATTAAATTTATGTTTAATTTTTATAATTTACTAGCTGACCCCGCAGCCATTGTCCTGCGTGAAAGTGATGTGTTTTGAAATGAAAAGAAAATTTAATTTATAATTTTATTTTTTTTTTTCAATTTAGCGTTGCTTGATAAACCACATTGTTTGGTTGCTGTTTCGGTGTACAGAAGAGATGGTTTTCAAACTCGTGAGCACGCCACGTATATCTGACCGTGTGAGAAACATAGCACTTCCAAACTTGGCAAACCAAGTTGCGTCCTGTTGGTCGTCACCTCAAATGCAATTTTCCTTGGATGCGGAATAGGTTTGAACTGAAATGGCAAATCATTGGAACTCAAAGGAATTCGTAGAATCAAGCATTATGTCCACTTGTATTCGATAGGTGCGTCACAATCAGTCGGATTCCATTACACAGTTTCGCTGCATGAAGATTGCGAAACATAATAACATTAATCTAAGGTAGAAACCATCGTCATTTTACAGGTGGATTGTATAAATTCGGCCTAAGGAATTAGTTGAGAACACACCTGGATGTCAATATACTGGCTTGCCTTCCTTTCTGCGTAACGATTTCTTCGACGATGCATTCCATGTATGTCAAGATATTGCCGAATAGAGCAATGTACTCGCAAACAGATCACTGGCGAAAGTTAAAAAAAACTTGTAAACGTTAATTTTGTTGCTGGCGCTGTTTCCACTGACTGTACTGTATTCTCTGAGTTGAAATATACTCTTTGGCCATTTTCCAAATTAACTGCGAGACGCTCAACGGTCGGAAAACGTTCATGAATTGCAAAAGTAAATATCCTACAAAGCGCTTTATTGCAGTTCACGTATCGACAATTTGATACTTGCTGATCTCATCTCGCTCAAGACCAATAACCGCCATGTTGCTTCCTTTAGTGACGTACTTACAAACGTATTTTATCGATTACACAAAAGTGCAATATGAGTTTTGAAAGTGAATTAGTGGTGAATATAGTACGATCCAACTTCGATATTCATACTTCTAAATTAAATGCTGAATGTTCTGCCATTGTCGTCTGGTGAGCGACGATGATAGAGTGGATATCCATTCAAAAGCACGTGGATAGTGTTTCGTGTATTTATTGTCAGCCATACAAACCGAAAGGGGATTGTAATGTTCGAAAGGTCCATGAATAATATTGGTTTTTACCACTTCGAATAATACTGGATCTTTCTCTGCATCACTATGATTTCATTAATTTGATCCGGTGTAATCACCATCCAAAGAAGAAAGTGTACGTGCGGCAAACCTCTCTTTTGCCACTCAACAGATTACATCTAGCATCCAACAACACCATCAATCATCGTAAATGTTGTTTGAAAAGTTGTGCTATGACATCGTGACGATCGATTGTTGATTGACCGCGATCCATAATTCCGCATGTATGTCATCGCATCCTGGGAGTGCTTTTTGCCTTGCCTTGCCTTTGTGCTGCCATACTTTGCTCGTTAAAAAAAAACGCCGACCGATATTAGGGCGAGCTCTTCGTGGCTTCGTAACAAATTTCAATCTGCAATTGATCACTTTGCGTGAGACACACACATGTATGTAAAGTTTTCAGTGAATCATTTTCAATAATTTTTCTTTTGAATAGCCGAAATAAAAAAGCAAGCGACCGAAATTGAAGGATTCAAATAATTCGCTAATCGAAATATTAAAAAACAAAACTAACAAAAATTAAAATAAAAAAATATGTATAGAAAAGAGTTACTTTTTGGAACTATCCAATTTTCCGATTTTTAATCATGAAAAGTATAAGGTATTTTTATTTTAAACCTTCCCCGATCCACAATGAATAACCTCTGAAAATTTCATCAAGATTGGTGCAGCCGTTCTCTTAGCGAGGGCTGTTTTTAGGGGTTTCCCGGAAGTTATTCGAAATTTTCTTGCCGTAAAAACCATCCTTGAACCTCAACGGCTACATTAAAAAAAGAATTATCAAATTTGGTTCAGTCGTATGAAAGTTATGAGGGTACATACATTTTGGCGATTCATTATTATTTATATAGATTTCCCATTTAAGGTTGATTTTAATATTGGATATCGGAAAAGTTTCTTCGTATTTCTAATCAAACTCCAACTTATTTTTTTAAATTTATACTAATAAATATTTAAACAAATAAGAACCATTTTGCCCAACCACTTTTCGCCATTTTTCCGCTAGACGGATTATTCGAATCGAAAATTCGGAATTTCCAGAACGGAAGCGAACGAACCATTGGTGTGCTACACGAACTGATACAGCATCATCTCCGTAAACTTCAAAAATTTCACTTTTGGCTTGCGTGGCATTCTTCCCTTTTTTATAAAAAAATTTCAGAATAAAGCGAATTTATTCATTATTAGCGCTGGAGACACACGACTGCAACGACATCTATTGACAAAATGCGAAAAGACTTTTTCGACTACCCAACATACTTCTAATTGTCGTGAAGTAAAATATCTTAATAAAACCAAAATAGGTAAYCCATTAACAATTCCGTTGAATAATGAATACTGAATGCTTTCGCAACATTGCTTTTATATAGAATTTTGACAAGAAGTAAAAATATTTCGCCTGCATCGATCCGTTCAATTTGAAAGAGCATAACCTGTTCTCTACCTATTTTGAATATTATTGCCTCATTACATGTGTTAATAATGTACGTTCCCTAATAAAAAGTGTGTGGCGATTGCTTTATGGTTAGCTACAACTCACATAAATTTGCGTTCTTCTAAAGCCCTTCGTTCTGCTTGGCTACAATAGTCCTTGTGCACCGCATTTTTGCATCATATTTCGAGTGCCATTGACATAAATTTCATTTAATAATTTGCCGTGCAATTAACATTTTTGCACCACTGTCGGTTGGTTCGCCGGTCCGCCGCAGTCAAACGAACTGTCGAGTGGTTGAGTATAGTCGAGCAGTGAATGTTGAATGGTGATTGGTGACTGACGAGTGGCATGTAATTGCCCTCAAGTGGGTCAGTAGTGGTAAGGTGATTGGCAATATTGTTGCACTGTTGCAATGTGACAAACTGTTGCACACACGTCGTTGCATATAAAAAGCGCTGATAATAAACACCACTCATTTGCATATTTATGTATATTCTTAACTGCACTTCATACTTCAAAATAAATAATTGAACCTTGAGTGGAGTGAAGTGAGTAGTTTGTACTTCTGTTAATTGGCCTTTAATTTTGGTTATTTGGTACAATAACAATAATTATGAAGCAATCATAAATATTGATAGGGAGTGTTTTTAGTTTTAACAGTTTTATGTTGGAATAATTTAGTTTCATTTATTTGTATATACATATAATTGAAATTTCATGCGATTTGATGCGATGCAATCTCAGAAACTTGAAGACTTTATAGTTTAGTAGGTAATACTTTATAGAATTTAGGTTGAGGTGTACTCTTATAATGGTAATCTTTCCACATGTATGTCAGACTATACTAGTTTTGTTTAATAAAACGTTTTGCAAACAATTTAATTTCCAGATATTTTTTTTTTTTTTTTKTTTTTTTTGTTTTTGAGAAACCTTTTTAATTTGTTGATAGGAAAATCTTGCACACATATTATGGTATTTTTAGCTATCTTTTAATACTTATTAGTAAAATTATTTATTTGGAAAGGAACGAGAAGTGATCTCCTGGAGCTAATATCAAAAAAGGCGTTTTGCGGTGTCGCCTATTTTTCTTAAATAAAAAACCAAACAGATTTCGTTGAAGTGTGATAATGTGGTAAAGAAAATCGTCGGAATAAGCAAAATTTTTTTTTTCACAAAATGGCCGTTTCTATAATAAAAAATCGATTTCTGCCCAAAATTTAGAAACTTAAATTCTTTATGAAAAAAAACCTTTATAGATTAAAAATATTTTTTATATTAACGACCAAAAAAATATTTAAGGGTTCGTGTGAAAATTTGAGACTAATCGATTAAGCCGTTTTCAAGTAATGTTAAGCACTGACTGTGAAAACACCATTTTGTAAAAGCCTTTAATGTTTGAAATGCACTTCCAAACACCCTGAAGCACCTTTTTCACAAATTTTTCTTCTTCTTCTTTGGCACTACAACCGGGTTAGACTGGGCCGAAAATGCAAAACGTCACCTGCTCTTTGGTCATCCGAAGAGCCAATAGGTCCCTAGGCACTTGCCTCCGTTGTCTACACAGGGGTCTCAAACCGACGGAGCTTTCGCTAGAATATCGCGTCTCCTGCGTTCGACATATCAATCTTGCCGTAGAGCTCATATAGTTTGTAGTTCCATCTTTTTCGATACTCATCGTTCAAGCGGGTTCCTCCAAAGAACTTGCGGAAAACAGTTCTTTCGAATGTCACAAGTGCTTTCTCATCATGGTTCTTTATCGTCCATGTGATCACCATACGGCTTATACGGCTCGTGCTTCTATCTTTTTCGATACTCATCGTTTACGCGGACGGCCTCAAAGAGTGAAGAAGAGTTCACTCAAATCATCGAAGTACTTTCTCAACTCGGTTCGCTATTAGCCATGTTGCTGCGCAATATGTTGGGTAGTCGATAATATTTTTTATTTATAATAAACTTTTATGAATCAAATATGTACCATTTTGGTCGACGACTTTTTATAATTTTTCCCCCAGAGACATTATTCGATCAGTGTAAAACTTTTCTGGTTTCTCGGCGAAAGGCTGCGCCAACTTTACTCCATTAAAAGAGTTCTGCATTGACTGAAACAAATGGTAGTCCGATGGTGCAAGGTCAAAGCTATTTGGTGGAGTTGTCAAAAATTTGTGTGGCCTAGCGTTGTCTTTTTTGTTGATCAATTCTGGCCATTAGAATCAATCATTCGACCAGGCTGGAACAACTCATAGTGAATGATTCCTTTCCAATCTCTCGAAACACTCAGCATAACCCTTCGCAGCGTCAAGCCTGGCTTTTCAACCACTTCTTGAGCTTCACCACGCTTGGATCATGAACTTTTTTTCGCACACTATTGTCGTATTTGATCCACTTTTCGTCTCCTATTACCAGTTCCTTCAGAAATAATTTATTTCATATCGTTTCAGCGCAGAATTACAGATATTAATGCGGTCCATTAAATTTTTCACAGATAATTCATATGGTACGCAAACATCGAGCTTCTTTTTGTAGCCAAGCTTTTTTAACCGTTTGATAATGAGTTTTAAGTTCCTTAGCGATGTCATGGCCGCTTATGTGACGGCCCTGGTCAAATATTTCCATAATTTCGTCGACTTTTTCAACAATAGGTCGACCAGAGCTAGGTGCATCTTTCACAGCGAAATTTCCAGAACGCAAGCGAGCAAATTATTTTTGCGCTACACGAACTGACACAGCATCGTCTCCGTTAGCTTAACAAATTTCACTGCTGGCTTACGTGGAATTCTCGCTTTTTTATACAGCATTTTTGTACAGTTGTTACTTTTTGCAACTTCCCCGAAATAAATWAATTAATTTTTATATCGCTAAATGAAGCTTAAAATCTAACCTTCCTGTTTAATCGATGCTTTTAGCCACCACTTACCTCGGCGCTAGGTCTTTCCGCTCAAATTATTTGTAATTAAGAGCAAAACACAATACGTTTGGGGTTTTTCCTTTTGGTTTTTTTATTGGTTTTATTGTCTTTTATTCACTGCCACTGCACTTTTGTAGACACTTCGATATATAAAAATTGACGCTGCGGGATACGTTCGTTCGGTCATAGATCGACGAAAGGAAGGGGAGATCGTCCTCTGGAGCGGTCGCTTTTAATGATTTCATAGTGTAGAGTTGTGTTGTGATGTCCGCATGTGTGGTATATTCGTGTGTAGTAGTATATGGTGTCTTCATGTGGAATGTTGTTGTTGTTGTTGTAACGGCAGAGTTCTGCCGAGTTGACAGTCCTTGGCCGAATAAAAATCCGGGTCCGTTCCGGTTTCCGTAGATCTGACTGTCGTGGGAACGGTTCATGTGGAATGTCTACATGTGTGGTGTCTGCATTTGTGGATTGCTTTAGTGTGGTGTGTTGTCGTGTGGTTGTTCAGTGTCGGATGTATAGAGGGGAGAGCTAACTCATCTAGCCACTTCCTAACGCTATATAGTAGGACCCAATGACATTGGTAGCACTGAAGATATACAAATGCAACGACATCTATTGACAAAATATGAGAAGACCTTTTCGACTTAACAATATTAGGGCGGAAATTAGAGAGACTTATAAAGCGTATTTTCTGTTCGTTGAAAGATGCATCAGCTTTTCAATTCTACAAAGTAGCTCATGTTTTAGCTATGATTTTTAGCCACGTCATTTATAGTCGGGTAGCGGAAGATATTCTCAGATGTATAACTCGGATACACACACTTTCACTAGTACCCACTATTAATAAATCTGAAAAATGTTGGGTTTATTTTTTTAAATCCACAAATGTATATGATTTTATTTGATGACAACGATTTTAATATAATATAAACACTTAACACATTTTTTCACAAATCTACAATTTTAAGGAATCCAATTAATGAAATATTCCATAAGGTAAAATTGTTTGTTAATTAAAGTTAAATTTATTGCGAAGGATACTAGTGCCAGCATACATGAAGATAATTTCATACTAATTTTTTAGTATATAACGTATAAATCGCTCATTATGCGACAACTGTACACATATCGCAACGTTCTTTATAATGTAAAAGAATCCATCTCTCGAACCCGCTATATTGCGCCGCGAATACACTTCTTACCTGTCAATTAAAAATATGAGTTTTAAGTATTATCCTTGCTTCGGTAAAATTTGTTTGTCTTGCACCTATCCTCTCGAAGTAAGAGCCAAACAGATAGCAAAATGTATTTACGCTGAAAGTAATGCGATGGCACGGCGTATACGTAACCTATAATATTGTGTACTTAGTTTGCATTGTGTAAAATACTCGCGCATATACCAAATGCGATTAATATTAACAGCATGCGTTAGTTGTTGTATACTAATTAACTTACCCGACCACGCGCACACCCACATGCACAGTGTGCCGGCAAAAGGAACTTTATTAAATATGACTCATACGCCACGGCGAACATGGAAGACAAGTGTGTTAAATATGCGGTGCTATAAGTTTATAAGGTATATTTGCACAAGTGCCTATACATATATATTGTAGGTGTATATTTTCGCGTTCACCGTTCACCGTTCACGTTGCAGTTGAGTGTTAGCAAGCGCCCACACCCGCCACTCTCTGCTGCACTCGCAAATTGCGGCAATTCAATGAACGTGCCGCATAGTATTTAATTCACTCAGCGGATACCCATAAATGTCACATAAATTAACTTTGCACCCAACTGGTGGTCGCACGCTACTCCGCGCCGCGCCGCGCTGGCTAAAGATGCCCCAGCGATGTTTACTGCAAATGCGGGTCAACTAGCATTCAAGTTCGCCGAGCGGACATTGCTGCTGCTGCCTTTTCATATGTTGCCATCGCAGTTGTTGTTGTTGCTGTTGTTACTGCTCTGTCTTACAGTTCAGCAGATAACCGTTGGCATTTCACTTATATGCTTGTTGTTGGTGTGTGCGGAGCATGCTGTGAGCCGCGCTGGCCTGTTGCTTGGTGAAACCAGCGACGTCATCCATTTGAGAATAAGTTTGTTTGCGCTGCAATTACGCAGTGCAACAGCCTTTAAATCTCCCTACGACACACACACTCACTTCGCCATTAAAAAATGCGTGTGTGTTCGCATTTAGCGAATTAACGCCATCGCGAATGCCACGAAATGTGTTTCACGCTCCAGCTATTCCGTTGCAGTCGTGCAGAGTGTCGCGGCGCAAGAAAACACAAGTTCATAAGCAGCAGGAAGCTACCCTGATTTTCAAAATATGCCGCAGACACCTTCACATATTTCCTCATTACGCTCGCAATGTTGGCATGCAATTGTCTTGGCTGTGGCGTTGGCTTCCCTAGGTGTGCTAGAGCTACCAACCAACAAGGAGGCATGCAGCGATTTCCACTGATACATAACACTTCCGCTTGACTCCGCACCGTCGGTCGGTGAACCAACAACTACCAGTCGCCTTTCCACTTTCGTTTGGCGCACAATCATTCTGATTCCGATTTCATTATTTTCTTTTCTGTTCGCGACATCGGTTCACCGTCGATCTTTCCGCGCTGTGTTTAATTACCGTCAAGGTGTACAATTGATGTTTCATTTCCAATTACTTTTGAACGTCTTCTCACGTCACCCGGTATCACTCGGCTACCTCAGGACTTGGACGTTATCTGGTGCCGCATTTACATCGTCTGCTCGTAACGTTGAACTTGTGGGCACAGCAGATTTCCGCCATAAAGTTTAGGCTGCCCAATATGCCATCATATTTGCGTGGCTCAGACAGGCGGCAAAGTTTTCGACTTTTAGACAACCTTTGCAGATGAGTTACTTCGATAAGGTTCAAGCATTTAAAATTAAATGTAGAATGAATAATGGAGAATATACAATGAATGATGAATAATGAAAAATTAGCAATGAGTGATCAGTAATGAACACCGAATAATGAGTAACGAATAATAAATAATGAACAATGAATAACGAATAACGAATAATTAATAATTAATAAGGAGTAACGAATAATTAATAGTTAATGAATAATTTATAATTAATTATGAATAATTGATAACGAGCAATGAACAATGTATAGGAAATGATGCAAAATAAACGACGAATAACAGATAAAGAGTTGTAAATTATGATTAGCGAACATTGAACAATACAGTATTAGGATGAAGAATGATCACTAAATAGTGAATTTTGAATAACGAATAAGAAATAATCAAGTAAAAGTAAGTAATTAGCAATGAATTTTGAGTAATGGTTATTTAAAATTAGTTGAATTGATCAGCCAGGTATATAACTCTAACCACATCTCTCTAACTTTTAAAACTTTGTTGCCTCTTCAGATAAATTTTTTATCAAACCTTTATTTAAAAGCATTTTGTAGGCAATAAAATTGTAAGGAAAGTATTTTATACAATATTCTAGAGGCTAAATTTCCATAATTATAAAAACTTGTTCATAGCGTAGGCGATATCCTAATCAAGGAGACATCAACTGTACTCAGCTACCACGTTGTTCAATAAGTTTTGCCGGTCGATAAGAAAGGGCCTTGCTACCATATTTTTCTTTTGTTAGTACACTCTTCCCTAACGAATGTTAAAAGTGTATAATGATTATAATGATTAAACGTGGTCTTACAAGGTCGCACATGAAGGACTTCCAAAAGTCGCATCGACAACAGATATCGTAGGCAAAATACAGGATATGGTTTTGGAAGATCGTCGATTGACTGAGAGAGATTTAGTAGAGGCTTTAGTACACATCATATTAGGCAATGTGAGCCATATTTTAAGTGATATTTTGCGTTTTATAAATCTGTGTGCATAATGGGTGCCGCATTCGCTAACAATGTAACAAAAACACATTCGAATGCGACTTTCTCAGAAATATTTGCAGCGTTTTAAAAAGCATAAAGTGTACTTTGTGCATCGATTCATCAATATGGATGAGACTTGAATCTATAACCATGATCCGGGATCAAAACAAGCGGCTAAAGAGTGGTGTGAACCTGGTTGTTCGGCTTCGAAACAATTTCGGGTCCGGAAATTGGGTAAGAAGGCATCTGTTTTTTTTTTTTTTTTTTTTGGATCCGAGAGAAGTTTTGTTAGTGGATTACTTGCAAAATGGTAAAATAATTAATTCTGAATTTTATTGCATCCTTTTGGAAGAGTTGAAGAAAAATTTCGTGAAAAAGACACTGTTTGCAGAAGAAATATTTTTAATGAGGACAATGCACCGTGCCACAAAAGCATTTTGTCAATGGCTAAAACCCATGAACTAAAGCTCGAATTTTTGAAGTATCTACAGATCTTTTCATTTGTCTCCATAACTCAAAAATTTTATGCGCGGCAAGCGTTTTTCATCAAATGAACAGGTCATAACGGCTAATGACGCGTGTTTTGCATACCTTCCGGATTCTCACTTCAGTAATGAAATCCACAGATTGGAAGATCGTTGGAGAAAGTGTATTAATGTTCAAGGTGATTATACTGAATAATAAAGTGTATTTTGAGTCATAAAATTGTGACATCGCTTACGCGATTATAGCCGAGCTAACAACAGTGCACCAGTCGTTTCCTTTTTTCTGATTCTTCTCGACCCATCTTTGCAACGGAGCGGAGGACTCCTCTTCCTCTGCTTCCCGCGGCGGATACTGCGTCGAATATTTCACAGAGCTGGAATGTTTTCATTCATTCGAACGACATGACCTAGAGAAGACTTTTCTTCTCAATTACCTACTTAGTCCAATGTAGCACTTGTTGGCAAAAGCTGGATTTGAGGCTGACATTGTTGGTGGTGTTTACGCTGGTTCCAAGATAGACGAAATTATCTACAACTTCAAAGCTGTGACTGTCAACAGTGACATGAGAGTGAAGTCGCGATTGCGATGACTGTTTGTTTGAGGACAATCTCCTGTCTTGTCCTCGTTCACTACCAGACCCATTTACTTCGCTTCTTTATCTATTGTGGAGAAAGAATAACTTGAGGCCAATGATATTAATATCATCCCATATCCCAGCAGCTATACACTCTTATAAAAGATGTTATCTTCTCTATTAAGTTTTGCAGCTCGAATTATTTTTTCCAGGAGTAGATTGAATAAGTCGGACGATAGGCAGTCGCCTTGTCTGAAAGCTCGTTTCAATATTGAACGGCTTGGAGAGCTCCTTCCCGATCCTGACGGAACAAACACAGAAGTAAAGAATGATAAATAGCTTAGTGATTCTTGCTAGCCTAAAATAGTTTAAATATTTAATTTGATACAGATAATATAGTACTTTATTTCTTAATTGACTTAAAATTTTCAAACAGATTGGAACCCTTGTCCAAAATAATCCATTTTTAGTTCAGTTTGTTGTGATGTCTGTATGGTAGCATTTCGTTTAATTAACTCCGATAACAATATATTGGTGAATCAAAATTTTTTTAAATCATATTAGGAAGTTTTGATCTGTTAAGCCTTATACTGGTGCTACGAAATGTCTATCATATTTGAGTGCATGCAGTGAAATATGTCCTTCTCATTCAGTTGAAGGCTGGTCATTCGCATAAATAATGGTTCATCATCGTCTTATGATGATCCACGCAAACTTTGCCTTCCGCCTTATCAACTTTTCCTTTGTTTAAAGGTAGGTGCTCTGTGATGAACTCTTAAACTTTACAAAGCTCCCTTTATTCTAAAAGTATGATATGTTTCTTCTATCCACCATCAACACTGCCTAAGTGTTTTTTATGTAATAATATGTTATTTAATTATTTTAAAACAATTGTTTTATAAGTGCCCTTTTGAGTGGTATGTTTTTCTTTATACTTCGATTTCTCGCCCTCAAATGAATCAAGTTTGCTTATATTTGTTAATGTTATTTAAGTGTATGCTTTTGATTTCAGCTGCATCCTTTTGCACCTCTCTTTGTTATTCATGTTACTCCACCAGGCATGCTATTTGTTGTATATTATTTTTTGTATTTATGTGTTTTATTATTTTTTAATTTTTTTTTTTTTTTGGCATATATACTTGAGCTTTTTTTTCCTTTCATCGTTTTCTCATTTTTATCAAACATCTGTTTAATAAGTACTTTTATCCAGGCTCATCATATCGGTTAACCACTTTGAATTGTGGTGTTTACAAAATGTCTTAAGTAATATCACTTATCACCGAAGCAAATTTAATAAAGCATCAGTATCTCTTATTAGCAGCTGCGTTAACAAAAAACTTGATATTAACTTTTTACCCTGCTATGATAACATTTTAAAGGAAAAACAGTTATCCTGAGCAAATAAAAGTCTCAAATTGTTGGACCTGACTGCGTCACGAATGTAATTAATGAACGCAATTAGTCCTTTCATTACCTATTACTAATAGGAAAATGTGTTTTTTTTTTTTGTTTTTTTGTTTGCCAGAACGAATTTAAGCAGAAATTTGAAAATAATAATTTGAAAGACAATAATTTATCAAGGGAATTAACTTCAATATACTCGTGGTACTTCTTCCTTTCTCAGTCCACAAAATTTTAATTCACGCTCGCAATGTTATTCAATATGCACCAGTTTCAATTGGAGAGCTCTCATAAGAATCTGCTGAGGCAAGCAATAAGGACGTTTCGACTTCATCATACCCGAAAGAACTAACGGGTCGCTACAAATCAGGACTTGCTAAACAGATTACCTTTGAGCTTAGATCCTTTCATCACCAGTCAAAGAATTGATTGTTTTCAAAAGTAAATAAATCTTATCACAATCAGTTTTTGATGTAGTTGATTAATACTCAAAAAAATCATTTTTTCGCTTATCAACTTTTTTAATTTAATTAAATTAACTAAACCTCTCTCAACTTCAACATCAGATTTGTTACCATCCGGGGTTGTCGAAGTGGGAAACAAGAGAGGGAAATTTTAACAAAGTTTGGCAAAAGTTTCACTTTTATATAGGTGGTGGAAGTATTTTTGGCCATTGATTCCATACAAGACCGACCACTGTGCATTGGTTCAATCTTCTCTACTGAGAAATCATAACAATACACTTAGTAAAGTGCCCGTAAATGGCTTTTCTGCAGGAGTTCCAGATTCGAAGCGCTTTGGATGCCCTCCCCTCAATCTCTTGTGAGAACACAGTTTTATTCTTTCTACGGAATAACAGCTAGTGCATGACCTTTTATCTAGTTGTCTCAAGCCCCCTTTCTGTGAGTGGGGATAGGCGATTAAGAGTCAACTCTGAACAGAGGGCAGTGACCTTGAAGTTCTCCCTATCGAGAAGTAATAGGAACCCAAAGCAAGACGGGTGATCTGGTGAGCGATTTGTATACCTTCCTCATGGTATTTGGCTTGTCTACTGCTTAGCATATGACTTAACCAGGCCAACATGTTCTGATTAATTTGATAAGAAGCAATAGCCGATATCAGTGCTGTACACATAAATGTATCATCCAATTATCACAGCTTCTATAGACTACATATAATGATTTGCGTTATTACAGCTTACTCTATCCCGAAAAAATTGATTAGTGTGTGAGTTAATCTGCTAAAATTTCTTACTTAGCGCATTTGATTATTATCCAATACCGCTATCGTCGAATAATTAGTGCTTTCTTCCACAATACTACTTTTCAAACTTCTGGAAGTATTTCCCCAGATTTTATTTCGCACTGTTCGGTTAATCTCATACTTAGACTTCCGTACTTTTTCTGCTTATAATATTGAAATGGTTGGCAACCTTTCCAACAATTGTTTTACACTTTGAAGTTGGGCACGTTGTAATATATTCCCTTTCTCAAAAAAACCGGAAGCAAAAAGTTCGTAAATCCAAAATCAAACCGAGTTAACCGCCATTTTATTCACAAATAAATGAATTTCAACGTCAAAGGTGAAAAGCCTAAGCACAGCATTACTACACACAAAATCAAAAGCGAAAAATTATAAAAAAGAGACGCTAAATATCGCTCAACAGCGAAGCAACGTCGGAGTAACGTCATGCTATGTCAAACTCATTTAGACGCGCTTGAGTAAATTAAAGAAAACACTAAAGAAATTCTGCGATCTGCTGTCACCTTCAATGGCACGCCAACTTATCGCAACGTCCCAACCACCCAACGCACCCTCCCGAGTCCACAGCGCCCAACGTCCTTGCGCAAAGCACACTAACGGACCAGCGGTTACACGAGGGAGCGCACGAAATCAAAGGCAAAGCCTACGAAAAAGTGAAACGCCTTTGTGTTGGCGCGAGGTTAAGCAACTACGGGAGCTTGACTCTCATAAGCCACCGACATTGTGAAATGCAAAGCAAAGCTCTGTTGGAAATTAAATTAAAAATTGTCCAAAGGCATGCAAAGCAGCCGAGGCCGGTAAGCAAGGGAGGCGACGACTGAGCGCTACGTAAGCAGCACAAAGCGGCAACTAAAATGACTTGATGATTCTGCGATTTCGAATTTCCCGAGATTCAGAGACTTAAATACTTAGCCACCAACCACCGAAGTCGTACCTCCATGCCTTGGTTTCTGGCAGATTTTTACAGAAATGAATGTCTGTTAGCGTGGGTATGTGTGTGTGTCTCACTCTTGACTGCCAGGAGAGCAACGTCTCGAGCCAACCTCTGTACACACACAGACACATTTCGACACTTTTAGATATTCGCTTGCAAGGCGTACACTTAAGTGTATACTATGCAATATATGTGTATGTGTGTGTGTGTGTGTGTGGTCGGGTGTGCACTTTTGCTGTTATCTTAATTGCATGTCATAACACACGCAATCCTCCTACACACACGCATACACCTGTATAGGTGTGTGTGGCACGGTGGAAGGTGCTTCATGCTGCGCCGACTATGTTGTAAGTCATCTCGCACAGATTTTGTGGACAGCAGGACTGAGGGCACGTAGCAAGCAAAAGTTATGAGAAATTCGTTATCAAATTCATTAGAGAATCTCTATAAAACTGAGCTCAAGCTACGAATGTCACACACACACACGCATACACAAATAACATATTTTGCTATTTGCCACGCTCTGTTGCATGTTGCACGTTGTTGGTTTGCATATTCCAAGTGAGGCAAAATCTTGAAGGATTTTTGAAAATAATCCAAACTACAGCAATAAGTGCACTTCAGCAGCTCACCTTCGAGCTATGCTTGAATATTGAGGTGAAAACTTGAAGTTAAATGAAGGGCACACACACACACATAGCTTGTTTTCCATATAGAGCATGCGATACTTTATGAGAGACTCTCATAAGTGAGATAACATACATAGAGCTGTGACTGCGTAACAATTTAACCACATTTTCGTATTTAAAAAAAGTATAAATTTCAATCAAACAAACTATTTCCATTTATTTACGCAAGGAATTATGACACTTGCACACTTATTCTTACAAACATACATATGCTGGTGTGCAAGTGTGTAATTGTGAAGGTAAAATATGTAACAGAATTGTTCAGTATTTCCATTATATATGCGAACAAAGCTCTCAAAGTTTTAATAAAAATATTTTTATTAAAATGATAATAAAGTGATTCTTACAGATATTTTATTTGTTGCAAGAGTGTTAAAATACTTTGTGCGCTATGGAAGGAGTACAAAAGTGAAGCGTTCGCATGTAGATATAAAAGAATTTCTGTTTGTTAGTCTTACTGAAACTCGATAAAAGCCGGGAGGATTAGGCTAGCTGTGATTTTGAAGTAATTGCAGAGGTGCAGGAAAAGCTTAAATGGAGAAAAAGTATCAAAAAGTTCTGAGAAAATAGCAAAACCAGAATTTATTTTCCCATTGACGGTTGTCTCACTTCAGCTTAAGGCGTTTAATACCGGAGATAATGATTATTTTCAAAACTAAATAATATAAACGTGATATCAAGGCTTTGAGTATATAGTGCTTAGAGAAAGTACTGAACAGATTTTATCCAGTTTTAGCACCGGGCCACACTACTCGTGTGAAAATATGTTCTCGTAATTTCATATAGAGACCATTTTTTTTCGGTGAAAGTTTAACCGGAGGAAGTAAGATTGTTGGTTCTATAGGCTAGGTAAGTTATGGGTCTATTTCGAACATTTTTACAGTCTCCCAACATGTTGACTGTAAGAGATTGGTTTACTGAACGGTTGTTTGTATCACCTGAAAGTAATCGACATAAATGTAGAAATTCACGCAAGTGAGGAAAGTTCTCTGATCGCCATTCACTTGGGAGTGGCCAGAAACGATAGGTTTACATATGACTCAAGCAGCTGACGACTTCCGGTCCTTGACAAAGCCCCCAGAGGGCAGCCTAAAGACATCCGTATGAAAGCGAGCTAAAGTGAGAAGGCGAAACATTCAATGCATAGGGTTGTGCGCTGGGTTTGGGACCCGCCACGTAAAAAAACCAACCTAATGAAAACGCAACAACAGCCTCGGATGAGAGACCCCACTTTTGATGACGACCATGGCAAACGAAATAAGGACTACGAATTGAAGGCATGCACCTGGAATGTCCG
>NW_017536074.1:611262-628163 GCF_001853355.1 Bactrocera latifrons | reverse complement strand
ATGTAAACTGACGTTGAGCAACACCAAAAGCTCCGTCAGAATCGGGAAGGACCTCTCCGAGCCGTTCGACACCAAACGAGGTTTCAGACAAGGCGCCTCCTTATCGTGCGATTTCTTCAATCTGCTTCTGGAGAAAATAATTCGAGCTGCGGAACTAAATAGAGAAGATACAATCTTCTATAAGAGTGTACAGCTGCTGGCGTATGCCGACGATATTGATATCATCGACCTCAACATCCGCGCCGTTAGTTCTGCTTTCTCCAGACTGGACAAGGAAGCAACACAAATGGGTCTGGCAGTGAACGAGGGCAAGACGAAACATCTTCTGTCCTCAAACAAACAGTCATCGCTACAGCTTTGAAGTTGTAGATAATTTCGTCTATCTTGGAACTAGCGTAAACACCACCAACAATGTCAGCCTAGAAATCCAACGCAGGATAACTCTTGCAAGCAGGTGCTACTTCGGACTGAGCAGGCAATTGAGAAGCAAAGCCCTCTCTCGACGAACAAAAACCTAACTCTATAAGTCACTCATAATACCCGTCCTGCTATATGGTGCAGAGGCTTGGACGATGACATCAACTGATGAGTCGAAGTTGAGATTTTTCGAGAGAAAAGTTCTGCGCGTTGGCCACGGCGAATATCGCATCCGATGGAACGATGAGCTATACGAGAAATATGACGACATGGACATAGTTCAGCGAATAATAAGACAGCCGCTACGCTGGCTAGGTCATGTTGTCCGGATGGACGAAAACGCTCCAGCTTTGAAAGTATTCGACGCAGTACCCGCCGGGGGAAGCAGAGGAAGAGGAAGACCTCCACTCCGTTGGAAGGACCAAGTGGAGAAGACCTGACTTCACTTGGAATATCTAATTGGCGCCACATAGCGAAAAGAAGAAACGACTGGCGCGCGGTTGTTAACTCGGCCATAATCGCGTAACCGGTGACTACGCCAATCAAGAAGAATATATATATACGGTATATTCCAAAGTAAACAGAACTTTCTGAATCTAGCGCCCCCTGGCCATCTATATGTCGACTTGTGCGTTAGAATCGGCTATCTGTATTGATTATCCAGTGAGAATTTCATGACATTTCATAGATTGGAAGCGAAGTTAATGCGTTTTATGTGTCAACTATTTTATTAATCAGAATTGGAGGAGGTCTATTGTTTAAAGAAATTACATTGTCTTTGCCGCAGCAAACATTCTCAATTCTTTTGAGTACTAGGCTCAGAAAAAAGTTGTTTCGGGAAGATGTGGAGGAAATTTATTAATTTCACTCTGAGATCACTAGATTCCAAGTTGACTTAATATCCAGGTCACCTGATTTACTCTAAATATTTGTATTATTAGTTCCTAGTTGTAACAAGACCGTTTATCTTGAACGACCAAAAAAGAGTTTATCGAAAATGAGCAACAAAAACAGTCCTCGTCTGAACGCAGTCTAAAACGCTCTCAACTAATATCCTACTCACTGTCGATATCGCTAAGAATTTCCACGTTAATGATGCTGTATACATAGGTTCCACTTCTGTGTTTAAAATTACATTAACAGCAAAGCTAAGATAATATGCGAGTTAGACCAATACTAATTTGTTTAATCTTTCATTATTATTGAAATTTGTTACGTGGACATTGCTTTAACTCTTGCTTTGCTGCTAGCAAACCGGAAATTCAAAACAGTAAATAGTATAGTATTGCCAAATACTCGGAACAAATGAAAGGGAACAAATATTTGGCTTCTGAGGTCTTCCTGTTGTTGTAAATACCCTTGGGAAAACTGTTGCGGAGTTGTAAATGCTTTCGACACTCGCTTACCAAAACCCAAGAATTTTATTTTAAGTGTGTTATTTTTACACAAACGAAAAATCAATACCACAACCTAATTTCCTAATTTCATGCCAAATGTTTTCGTAACATTGGAATTTGCACCAAATTACCTCGCATTCAAGCCAGTTAATTTCTCCACAACGCACAGCAAATCGAAAAACACAGGAAAGCCTTACAAACATTCCTCAAAACAAACGAATTTCAATGTTTACCGATTTTCGCCTATCGCATTTAATTTCGATTTGCTCGCTTCAGCTGAACGCACACCCAACAACAGCAACAAACAGACGACCGCAACACAAACACTCTGGCGAGGCTGCTGCTCAACAACCTTCAACAACTTTAAGCCGTCAAGAATTTGCGCAAATAAAATTAAATAAATAGATTTGCCGAAAATTTGTACCAAAGAGTTTTTAAGTACTATTTACTATATAGGATCGGAATAAAAAATTTAAACAAAATTGAATAGAACACAAATCCTGTGAGATGAATTCAATCAATTTCAATTTCACTGCTCCTTGGCGCAGCAGCAGCAGCGCTGATAAATGGAACATAACGAAATAGCAAAGTGTAGAAAAATTAATGACTAGCAAGGCACAGCCAGGCGTAGTCAGCAGCTAACACAACAACTACACCGTAGCAGTTGCCACAAATAAAAGGAGAAATTAAATAGCAAAATAAACCAGTCGTATTATTTGTTTGTGCTCACAGCTTTGGGACGCAAGACGCTTCGCTTAAGCTCGCTGAGGAAATACTCGCACAAATGCTCAGTCATACACACGCAAAACTAACACACACCAGCCACTCAGCTGAGCAAACGATACGAAACGAATTGCAACAGACAATTTAATTAATTGTGTACGAGTATACGCCTCACCTACAATGATAGGTGTATGCGTGTTTAGTGAATTGCGAAACACCCCTGATCAGTAGAAGAACCCTCCGACTGTGCAGCAGGCAAGAAGCTGTACGCCACAGCTATGTACGGCTCTGTGACTAACTGGGAAAACGAACTTGCGATTTCTCCATTTCACCCTCGACTTCTGTGGTATTCACACAACTACGATTTTCTATTATCATTGCCGACATGCCATTGCCATTCAACTGACAAAAAGACTCAATTGAAGTTAGTCATCTGCGGATGGAAGGAATGCTTCATAAGATCCCTGCGTATATATATTGAGAGATTTTAAGCTCCCTTCCGGATTATAGAAGACATTCGAAATGATAAAAAAATTACAAACTCTTTACAAACTCGCGAACCATATAAATTCGTCGTAATTTTTCAAATCATATACCTAAGGATAATCTGTCAGATCTCAGGCCACCTTCTACGTTGTCCATATCCTTTTTGTGATTGTCAATTCTTTTCGCAACCAAGCTAGTTTACTTCAATTTTTATACTCTAACAAAATGTCGACAAAATTTTGTCACATTGTGAAAGAAGCAATTAATATAATGGGATAACACGCACGAATAATGCCTTTAGCGTATGCCACCTTATGACAAAATTTGTTCACCTTATGACAAAAAAAATGTTCAAGTCCCTAGTTATGAGATATATAACTGAAATTAAAGGATAAACCCTCTGTTATAATGGTATGTCTGTATGTCAAAAATGAGTTGAACCAGACCAATACTGCCCTTAGGCCCCACTTAATATACAGATTTTCGAGCTTCCGAGTTGTACCACATACATATATCTTCCAATATGTGAGTTATCTCAATGATAGTAAGCGAGCGTAAATTTGAGCGAAAACTTGGCCTAGACCCTAAGTAACTAATATCAGGATTTTCGAAAATCCGACTGAAATTACTGTCCATTATTGGTTTTACACCTTAAAGTATTTCCCTGGCTTTTAACCTTTCCAGTTGCAAGATTACAAAATGTTCGGTTCCACCCGACCTTAGCCTTTCTTTACTTGTTTCAATAGCCCTTGACGCTTGAGTGGTGTCAAGTTTTTTTCGTCCAGTATTATTTGGCATTTCATCATGGAAAAACTTACCCCGGAAACATGTTTACAAATCGTTCAACTTTTTTACAAAAATTCACGTTCTGTAAAGAATGTGTTTCGGGCGCATCGCTCAGCTACTTTTTGCAGCACCATAACCCATCTTGAGACCCAGCATTCATTATTGGATAATGTTCGACAGAATAGAACACGTTCAGCACGTATTGAAGAAAATATAGCAGACGTAGCTGAGAGTGTACGCGAAGACCATGGAGAGTCAATTTGGCGCCGTTCGCAGTAACTTGGACTAAAGTATGGAATGACTTGATTTAAGTCGAGATTTTAAATTGAAAGCATACAAAATACAGCTTAAGCAAAAACTGACGCCGCTCGACCTTCCCAAACGCCATCGCATCGTTCTATGGGCTCTTGAAAACTTCCAAGAAGATCAAAAGGTATGTAAACAAGCAAATTTTCTGCATTTGGAACGAAGATCAACCTGAAGAGATTCAAGAGCTGCCATTTCACACAGAAGAACTAAAGTTTGGCGAGATTTTTGGGTCGATGGAATCATTCGTCAATATTTTTTCAAAAGTTTTTTCAACATTTGGTTTCACCAAGACAGCGCCTTTTCCCACACATCGCATTAATTAGTGGATTTATTGAGAGAACACTTCGGTGACCAGACAATTTCATGTTCATCGGTCGGTTGGCCACTACCGTTAGACTTTTTCCGGTGAGGATATGTAAAGTCTAAAGTCTATACGGACCATCCAGATTTTATTCAGATCTTGGAGCAAAATATCTCGCGTGTCATTCGCCAGGTACCAGTCGAAATGCTTGAAGGAGTCATCGAAAATTGTATTCAATGGATAGAACATCAGAGACGCAGTCGCGTCCAATATTTGAAAGAGATAGGCTTCAGAAAATAAATGCTAAATAATGTTCTGTGATAGAGTTAAAGATCAAGAGAGTCAGAACTCGAGGAAGCATCTTTTACATCCCACATAGAGAGTATAACGATTTAACGGGAGACAGGCGTTAAAAATAGAAAGTGTAGAAACGTTATTACTTAAGAAGGCGGAGAACCAAAATAACAGACCTAGACTAGAACATTTAATGACACAGATGATGTGGATACTCGTATATACACTTATTTGTAGAATGTATGAATCCTTAGTAGTGTTTTCAACTTTAAAGCCGTGAGCTGAGTTAGACACAAAAAGTATATTGATACTTTATTAAAAAGATAACACTACTTTCTTTAATGCTAATAAATTTCTTATATGGATTTTTACACAGTTTTGCTATCCAATTTGAATGATTAAAATATGATATATCTATCAAAATTATTCAGAGGTGTCATGGACTTCAACAAACCAATTCCGTTTTTCAATGGTGCTACAGAATCTAATAGGGTTTTGGTATTTTCGAGCACACGCAAAAGGAATATTGAAATCAATTGTTTACTATTGTGACAAAACTTGAAAATGAGTAAATTTGGAAGCAATTCGATTAAAGTTATTAATGAGTTCCGTTATTTTAGCTTTAATTTTATTGCAAGCAAAAAACATTGAAAAAATAAAATGGAAGCTTTTAAGAGATCATAGTAATCCACTGAGTAGCCACGCCAGGAGAGTTGATTGTGAAATTTAGCCTGCAATTTACGTATACATATGTTCGTATACATACTTATTTAACAGGCTTATATGATATTACTAGATTTTACCCGCGACTTCGTCCGCATAAGTTTTTTCGTTTTCTCCCGTTAGTCATCTGCCTACTGCCTACCCACTAAGAACGATGGCGTGATCATCTATCACCATACTAAATTTCACCAAAATCCGTTCAGCCGTTTAGGCGTGAAAGAGTAACAGACAGACAGAGTTACTTTCGCATTTATAATATTACTATGGATGGACTGAACAAAAATGCATTTGAGTGTTTAGCAAATCCTCTCTCGATTTTTTTCATAGACTTAATAATTATGATATTTTTTGTTTCAATCTTTCTTTTCCCCTATAGAAATAAAGATAAATTAATTTGTAACAAGTAAATACATGGATTCCTTAACTTACATTTAGATAAAATTGGTTTTTGTGACACCCAAAACCGATACAATTTCTATTTCAAATGTCAATCCAATATTATATGAATTTATGACACCTTCTTCTTCTTTATTGGCGTAGACACCGCTCACGTGGTTATAGCCGAGTTTACAACAGCGCACCAATCGTTCTTCCTTTTCGCTCTTTGGCGCCAATTGGAGATTCCAAATGTAGACGGGCCCTTCTCCACCTGATCTCTCCAACGGAGTGGAACTCTTCCTCTTCTTACCCCGTCGGGTACTGCATCGAATACTCTTAGAACTGGAGTGTTTTCATCCATTCGGACGACATGATCTAGCCAGCGTAGCCGCTGTCTCTTAATTGGCTGAACTATGTCAATGTCGTCGTATATCTCGTACGGCGCATCGGTCCATTGGATGCGGTATTCGTCATTGTCAATGTTCAAAGGATCTTCATCTGATGCTTCTTCCGCAGAATATCCCTCTCGAAAACTCGTAATGCCTACTTATCAGATGTTGTCAACGCCCATGCCTCCACCATATAGCATGACGGGGATGATAAGTGATTTGTAGAATTTGATCGTTCATGACACCTGCTACATTTTATCGGTTTCAATTATAATTCCGGCAAGTATTGGATTGTGCAATACCCCTGATTATTTTATTGATTTTAATAAATGAATACTTGAGTTAAATGAGTTTCCTTTGCACAGAAAGAAGAATCTGTTAGAGCAGTGGACATTTCGATGGAGTTTCGCTACACGCCAAAGCGTGGAACATCGCAGACAATGCGCTATGAAGCTTAAAATAAGGATTAGATAAGTTGTCGAAGTGATATCGCTGACTGCTGCTGATTTTAGGGTTCGATTATTTTGAGGTAATTTCTCTAATTTTACAAATATTTTGCATGTTCATTTTGCTGGCTTAATTCTTGGCCTTTTCCACACACTTTCGCCATCTAATATGCAGCACGCAATTCAATTTAGTTTTCTGCTTCTCTAGATAGGAAAATTGTAGCAATGTTGCAGCTGCAAAAACGCCAAAAGCGCGGAAAAAGTGGTCACTTCATGCGAATGCGAATAAAGTACCATGTATATAATATATATGTGTGTATGTGTGGACATATTCATATACCCATCCACGTAGTTGTAAGTGGATAAAACACACAGCACAACAACACTGCAATGCTTCGTCAAGCATAGTTTACTAACAATTTAACCGAGAAGCATCTGCCGCCGTTGTGCAACTAAATATTAACAACACTGTAACGCTTGGCTGGCATTGAACCGCTTCTCTGATTTCTCCCCAGTCAAGTGGTTCTAGTACTAAGTGCCTGCAGTTGAGTTGCGTACGCACGCCAACTGAGACGTGAGTCAATTGAATTCCATTTCCGATACATTCTGCACACATACATGCACACAGCTGCGCACAAATACACTGGTAGCGGTGAGCAGTTGTTGTTGCTGCAAATATCTGCGCATCTATTTTCATTAATTTCTTGAAAGGCGGTCGATTTTTTTTGCTATTACTCCTTTCAAGTAGTCGTTGCCCACAAATTCCGCCATAACTTACACAAAGGCAGGCGCAAGGGTGAGACGTGGGCACGGTGAAGGAGTTATGTTAAATATTTGCAGTGTATATTGGCATTACTTAATTAAAATAAACGCCCGAGGTCAATACGTGCACAATAAGCAACTGTACTATTTGTATGCATGAGGGCGACTATTTCTGAAATAACGGTGAGTGTGTGGGTATGTGTTTGTAGATGGGTATATGTGCTGAACTGCAACAATATATATTCATTTCTTACTAGTTTTTCATAAAAGAGAAGAAGGAGTATTTGATTCTACTACTGATAATATATATTTATAAATTAAATATTAAATTTAAGGATCTAAATAACTATATAATTCAAACTAAACGCATGAAATTAATAAAATAAGTGTATATATTGACATAGTCTTAGTAATACTTAATTAAAATTGATTACAATAAATGACAATAATGCTCCAACGGTAAAAGTGAAGATACCTTACCCCCGCTGACAATACCATATAAAATTCACGATCCACAAAAACTTAACTTGAGTAAAAATATACAATTTCCCAGAGGAATACCTGTCAATCACCTGTCAGAGTAATCACATGTGTTTGACATTTACCTATATTCAGTAGGCAGCAAGTCTGGGCTGCCGGCACTCGAATGCATTGAAAAAATTTGCGCAAAAAGCTAACACATACTTAAGATGGTGTCGAACGACACATACATATACAAACGTTTCAGTTACAATTTTCAATTCGACCTCAAGAAACTAATAGAAACATTAACAGCCATCTCTGGTAGCACTTTTGGATAATTAACCGGTTATTTAACCGATAAGTGGCTTGCAGTAATTACCATACTTACTAATTACATTTCATAGGCTTGCCTCAAAGTATCATGAAAAATATTTCCCAAGCTCGACTTCTGGGTGGCTAACCAAAGGAAACGCTTGGCCCACATCAGGAATTAACTGCAAAAAAGCCGAGTTTGTAACAAATCCTGATGATGCTTGTATGTTCCACGTACGTTTGATTTTATTTCATTAGTCACTACTTATTGGCGTGGATCACATATCGATGACAATATTATTCAATACATTTCAGACTATACAGGTATATAGATTGAATCCGAAAAATCAAGAATGGCAACCACTACACACAGACGATAAGAGCCATCTTAATTTATTCAGTTAAACTTTTAATTGACGTCTCATGTCAAGTTTTACTTCGATGAACGGCCACCCATTTCGAGTGATTCTATGACCTCTTCCAAATACCAAAGAAGATTACAAACATGTCGACTCCCGTGCGACTTCTTTAGTCTATTCATGGAGAAAATAATTCGCGCTACAGAGCTGAATAGAAGGCACAACCTTTTATAGAGTGTACAGCTGCTGGCGTATGCCGATGATATTGATACCATTGGCGTCACCATTCTCGCCATTTGTTCTATTTTCGCCAACATGGACAAAGAAGCGAAGCAAAGGGGTCTGGTAGTGAACGAGGGCAAGGCGAAATATCGCCTATAATCAAACAAACAAACGGCGCACTCCCGTCTTGGCTTCCAAGTCACTGTTGACAGTCATAACTTCGAAGTCGTCTAAGTTGGAACCAGCATAAACAACAAGAACAACGTCATCCTCGAAATTCAACGCAAAATAATTCTTGCATAAAACGAATTCCAACCATGAAGTTTGATTTGTATGCAGAATGAACCAACAGGTTTTCTTTTCATTATTACTGCTCCAAGTAGCCGAAAACGCTCCTGAAATTTTCACATGAAAAAGGTTAACTTTCACAGAATAAAGGTAGATGAACTTTAAAGAAAAACGAATCGCACACAAGGAAGAAAATCTGCTGAACCACACCAGCGCTTCCGACTCATAGAAATATATAAATTACTTGGTTGTTATACTGCCATAATATTCATAAGTACAATTTTAAAACTTTTTACTGTTATTTTCATTATAAAACAAGAAAAATCATTAACTTCAGTTGCACCGAAGCTAAATACCCTTCACAGGTGCATTTCTGTTAGTAATTATGTGTTCAGTTTGTATGGAAGCTATATGCTATAGTAGTCCGATCTGAAAATTTTTTTCGGAGATTATATTAATACCTTAAGCAGAAATCCATGTCAAATTTCGTGAACATACCACGTCAAATGTGAAAGTTTTCCATACAAGAACTTGATTCCGATCGTTCAGTTTGTATTGCAGCTATATATTATAGTGGTCCGATATGGGCAGTTCCGACAAATGAGTAGCTCCTTGAAGAGAAAATGACGTTTGCAAAATTTCAAAACGATATCTTAAAAACTGAGGGACTAGTTCGTATATATACAGACAGACAGACAGACGGACAGACGGACATGGCTAAATCGACTCAGCTCGACATACTGCTCATTTATATATATACTTTATAGGGTCTCCGACCCTTCCTTCTAGATGTTACAAACTTCGAGATAAACTTAATATACCCTGTTCAGGGTACAAAAAGAGTACTATAACGATGCAATAAAGCATACATTTAGGATGAATGCGCTAAAATATTATTGCCAATAAATATTTGTATGTACTCAGCGCAGCTCTGAAAATTCTCGCTAATTTCACCGTAAATGCCGAAGGATTCTTTGAGTAATCAGCATTTATATTTGCGTTTATCATAACTTTTCGATTGCCTGTTATGCCGCCATAAATCTTAATGACCCATTCATGGTTAAATTTATTTATTAAATATTAACTTTAATTGCAAACAAAACCAAAGCTACAAAGTTGACCAAACAACATTAAATTAACGTTGTATCGTTTGCAACACAAAACAAAACCAAAAACAATGTGAAAAAGTCAAATAAAAGCGAAATATAGAAATAAATCACAATGGTCAATGAACTGTATTCAAGCGAATCGAACAGAAAAATCATAACCGAAAACTTTTGTGCCGCAATGACCTAGACGGGCGAATCGAAAACCATACGGTTCGGCTAAGCATTCCCACGCGGCCCTCTGCTCTTCATTCGTCTCACCTTTCGGCTTACACAGCGCAGCGCATAACTCGTCACAAAGCTATTTCGCTCGGCACATAAATTCAGCGCTACTAAAAGCCTAAAAGTATGTTATACTCACTGCTCCCGGTTGCCGTGTGCAGCCGATAAGCTTGGCGCAGACGTCCATATGCGCTCATACACCAACTTGAATACTTTCACAAGCATTCGCTCTTGTTTTATGTGGGCATTCACAGTTAAGCTTTAATATCGCACCGGCTTGAATGAGTTTGTGCGATTGTGTGTCGCGTCATCGCCGTCTGGCTGGGTGTGAAAGGAAGCGAAATCAACTTAACACGACGCGCCGCTAATGGCTCACTTAAGTAACTGACTAAGTGTGGGTTCGATTTCTTTCTTTTAGCAAAGATTCTATTGTCGGTATCGCCGGCCACCACACAGACTGTCGAAGCGCATAAAACCGGCGAAGGTTCGATTTATTATTTAGAATACTCTTAAAACAACCGACGTGTTTCACTAAACCCAATGTAACAATATTGCAAGATTATATTGATTTTATGTATTTCAAGTAGGAACTTTTCTTCTTTTAAGCTCCCGGCAACTTAAACCTTGTTTACCATAATAACCTTACTGCAGTTTTGAAATGAATTTATCAATTTACTTGAAAATATCTAAAAAAAAATATCGTAAAACTTTCTCAAATTACTTTTTGTAACCCTTTAACTTGATACCCAAATTTAATATGTCGATATCTTCACCTTCTCTTCTTTGGCACCCGTGGGACGGTCTCGGTCGAGGAGAGGAAACTTTGCCATTTGCTTCCAATCTTTTCGAGGCAGACCACGTTGGTTGTGTGTACATCCTAAGCGCAGACAGGTCCTAATGCACTTGGTGCTTCCATTGGCTGCATAAGCACTTTAGCTTCTCTTGTCCATTTATGGGTGTCGAAACGAAGGGGTATATCGCTCGAGCATAATCTCCTATGCATACGATATTGGCCTAACAAGCGCTTTCCTTGAATATTTACGCGGTTAACTACATCCATGTCAACGTAGAGTACACACAGTTCGTGGTTCCCTCTACTTCGGTATTCATCGCTCAGGCGAACGGCTCTAAACCTTCTGGGGAATAGTGCTTTCGAATGTTCTAAATGCTTTCTCAGCCGTGAAGAAAGACTTTTCACAACAGAAGGTTTTCAGTATGTGCAAAGCGAACCCGTTACCATCTAACTGAGGTTGTATGTAAATAATGCGACAACAGTAAGCTTCTTGAACTAATTCCTGATTATCCATACCAAATGGTTTAATTTCCATTCCTTCCACAAAAAAAGTAAAGTTTAGAGCCGGAATTACTATTTTCAGGTGAAAGCTGGATTCTTAGCGACAACGCTGACTTTATCACTGAATTCACTTTAATTCATTTGTACGAGGCTGAAACCCTTTTTGATAAGTTGAATTAAATACTAGTATTTTAACTAGTATTAGTTCCCTAATGAACCACTGTGCATGAAAGTGATTACATTTACCATAGACATTGGCGAACTCGTTCATTTCGTGTTTGCCATAATAATTTTTAGCACTAATGGTGTTCCATATTTGCGGGAAATATATGCAGATCCACTCGGCTGAGCGTGTGGTTGGAAATCTGCGTATTTCCGTTATTACGCGCTTGTACGTTCGACATACTGCTGCTGGTGAGTACTTAAAGATGAGCATTTTAAGTATCATGCAAATATTCACTTTAAAGAATGAAAAGGAATAAACGAAAGTAATATTCAATATATTACTGGATTTTTTAGGAAAGAGAAGTTAGCCATGTATAATAGTTTATACAATGCATATAAAGCCACTTTCCAATATGAACAATTTTTTAGACGATCTGACACGTTTCTAAGAAAGTAGTTCAAACTATATTTATTATTATATTTATTTATTATTAATATCCTCTTTAAATACGGAAGTTAGAATCATAGTGTGTGTTCATTATTTGGAATTTAAATTTTGTTGAAAAAAATATTTATTCATTTGTCTACATTAACGGCGTCGTCTTCCAAATAGTCTCCATTCGATAATATCTACAACTCAGTTTGAGGATATCTCCTTTTGTAATTAGAAGCAAAGCTACACGGTCGCACAAAGATCTCTAAAGATCTTCCATTATCCAGCTTTTGCAAAACTGAGTTTGAAACATCTCATAAGTCATAACTTCATGGAATCAGGAGACATAGGTGAAACTGTTAGGATCGACCATTTAACCACTCAACCATTAAAAAATTTTTGATTTTGCTATTTATTCTTTAGACATTGGACGGCAATAAATACGCGGAGTTGTCCCCTGATGAATTATTATATCCGTTAAGCACTGCATTCTAAGCTGAGGTGTTAGAGCAATTCTTCTCTGAAGCTATACAAACGATAAAACTCTAAAATTCAAATATTGCCTAGCTGCGTAGCTCGGGGTTCTGATGTACTAGGTATATGTGAAAGAGATATGGATAGAGATGTTCAAATATGATACTTAAAGAAATATCTCAAAACATATAAAACACTATAGGAAACAGTGTATTTTCAAAAAAAAAATTTTTTTTGCATTTTCGTTAAGTGTAAAATCTTAAAAAATATTCTCTGAAAATTTCACGTTGATCCGATAATTAGTGTTTCAGTTATTCGACAAATAACAAAGAGAGCTCGGGCACTTCAAAGCGCTAGTGTGAAACTTTAAACGCGTTTGTTCTCAAAACTATGTTTTTTAAACTGGTGACAATTGTAACACGAAAACCGATAAAATTTAAACAGCTTTTAGAATACATAATAAACTCGGGCCTGATCGAAGGATTTTTATTTTTTCAAAAATTTCGATTTTTTAAGACCGACTCTTGATTTTTTCCCAAAAATTTTGAGAAAAAATTCCTGAGGCTGCCATTTTGTTAATTTTTGAAAAAATTCCTTTGATTCAAGATCATCTATTTATAAAAATAAATTTTTTTGTCAGATTGATTTTAGGTGAATCTCCAAGAACTTATGGTTGTCACCGCAAGTACCTTTCTTTGAAACTGGGCCAACACAAACTACTATAACTTTGGAAATTATGAATTTTTTTTTTATTTTTTTTTTTTTTTGTTTTTTTTTTTTTTTTTTTTTTTTTTTTTTTTTTTTTTTGAAATTTTCGTGACTTTAAGTCAACATATTCTATAATAATGCCATTTTACTACTTTTGTAAAATAACACGATTTACTAGCAAAAAAAATACTGAAAATTCTAATTTTTTCGTGCCTCTGACTACCCTTAACCCCTTAACAAGGCAGGGAGAACACACTCAGACTGCTGGGTTTTACTTACTTCGTAGAAAAATGCTTTTACGTGAAGTACCATACATTTAATTCGTTTTCTTACCAAGAAGAAGCCTTGCATTTAAGAAACACTATTCACTATCGCCCGTACTTCCGGCGCATGTTATCGATTACATACCTTCGCAAGCGACATTTATGATTGGTGTTAGCGAGTCGATTAGTGCAAATGAACTCGGAAGCTACAAAGCAGTTAAGGCCATTACAAATGCAAATGCGTTTTTTCGCTTTTTCCATTCTTTATGAAAATTTCAAATTTAAAAGGTGCCTGTTGGGCGCCTTTCCGGCATCATACTCAGCTCAAAAGCATTTATAATTTTGGTAAAAGCACACGCCTAAGCACATTCGTTTGAAGCGGTTACATCTTATTACTAGCTGGCAAACGGTCGTGGGTGCTTTAACCGCAGAAGCGCGTCTATGCCGCAACAATTTGCCAGCAATGCGGAAGCGAATCAACAAACTGCAACGTTATAAGTCTTAAAATTCAATTTACCAAGCATTTTAGAACACAGACGAACGCCTACGCCGTACGAACATATAAAACAAGGGACTAGAACTGAATCTACCCTGTCGGAAAATCAGAACCTAAAGACTAGAAAGAAATGAACTGTATATAGTTTCAATTTAAGTATTTGGACACAATAACTTCAAGTTATCTCTCCGCGCCGTTCCTTTTCCCCACTTCTCAAAACTCTGCTATTTACACTAAAGAGACATAACGCTACCTCTAATGACTATTTTATTCATCTAATTTATACCAGTTGTTTATTGGATTGGCTGCTTTCAAAACTTTGACTTTTCAACAATCACATATCAAAGTAGGAGTTATAGTAAAGTGCTGAATATTTTCACCAATACTCAGAGTTGAAAGAAAATAATCCTACAGGGCTTCAGTAAATATATATTATACATACAGCCATGGACACATAAATAGCACAAATCCGAATCCAATATTATTTCTCATTTCTTTAATCGTAAAGTTGATGAACAATAACAATGTTGTATGTATCTACTTGTTACCCTTATGAAGCTCATTTCGCTGTTCAAAAATACCGTTTATTTCCTATTATACTTTTTACGCAGCAATTTTATTGAGTAYAGTGTTGATTTGAAGTGGACACATAAATAGCACACTTTTAAGTTCGCAGTTTATTTTGAATTTTGTGTTCAGTTTTCGCGTGTTTTTAATTTAGTTTTGTAAATTAATAATTATTTCATCGATATTTGATTAAAATGGGAAGGGGAAAACATAGAACGACGGAAAAGAGAGCGCTTATGTGCGATATGAGCAAAAATGGAAAATCTCCTACCGAAATTGCAGAAATAATGCATTGCTCTCGATATTATGGTTGACAAAACCATAGTACGGAAGAGCAAAGCCGATCCTTTTAAGTCAGCCAGAGAAGTAATGATGGAAATTAATGACGAATATGGTGGGAACGTATCCAGAAAACTTGTTGGAAGACGACTCAACGAAGCTCAACTTTTTGGACGAGTTAGCAGGAAGAAACCACTCCTGTCAAAACGCCACATCAAAATTCGACTAGCATTTGCAAAGGCACACAAGGACAAACCAGAACAATTTTGGAGAAACGTGCTTTGGAGCGACGAAGCCAAGGTAAATAGGATGGGTCCAGATGGAAAAACATTTATACGTCGTCCGCAAAGTCAAGCCCTTAACCCTAGGTACACCAAAAACAAACATTAAGCACGGCGGTGAAAGTATTATGGTGTGGGGCGCGTTTTCATGGCATGGCATAGGGCCTACTGTTCGAATAAATGGTAAAATGGACCGKTTTCAGTATTTAGATATACTGAAAAATAAAATGGAACCATTTGTTTTTGAATCCATGCCAATAAACTGGACCTTTATGCACGACAATGATCCGAAGCACACCTCAAAGGTAGTAAAACATTGGCTCGACMATGGAAAAATTAGAATATTGGATTGGCCTGCGCAAAGCCCGGATCTGAATCCAATTGAAAATTTATGGAATGATGTGAAGATCGAAATAGCAAACAAAGAATTCAAAAATTTTGATGATTTATGGGCTGGAATAGARGAAGCTTGGKATTCAATCCCAAAGGAACGATGCCAAAAACTAGTGGACAGCATGCAGCGAAGATGTRAAGGGGTAATTAAAAATGGTGGATATAGTACAAAATACTAACGATGTGAGCAATTTTATGATATTTTTAAGTCATTTTTATACATTTTTGTACTTTTTTGTAAACTTTTTTCAAACTGTGCTATTTATGTGTCCCAGCTGCCATATAGGATATTGATGTTTTCGTATTTTTTTTACCAATAATAATATATTTATTTTTTTAGTGTTTTAGTAATATGAAAGTGAATAATTTTTAAAATAAAACGCATGTCTTTTTAGACCCCTAAGTGATAAACTTAAGGAATAAATAAATGTTGTTTTATTTGATGAGCAAGTGTGCTATTTATGTGTCCATGGCTGTATGTGTATGTGCGTAGTGTTCCAGCAACACACGCTCAGTAACACATGCCTTCAGATGTGCCAAAGTGCGGTTGCTCCGTTATTTTCCAAGTAGTAAAAGAACAGTTGACAGGCTGGAAAAAAAAAAGGCACAAAGAAAATAAGATATAAAAAATTATCCTTGTAATCACAAAATATAAAAGGATACTCCTCGCACGATAACATCTAGCCCTTGAACAAATTCAGCTGCCCGTCGAAACCCAATCTGTTGAATTTTTGAAGCTTTGTTTCTTGAATTTTTTATAGAAGGGTAAACTGCATTGTCATCCTAAGAGACTTAACGAATCACTTCAAAAAGTTGTAGATATCATTTTGACATAGAATGACCATTTGATGCCAGGATATAAATATGTTCGACAAATGGTCTATTAGAAGCTACAGCCATACTTTGGCTACAAGGTTTGGTTTCGGCTGAACGCTGATGCTGTTGCCTTCCTGAAGCTAGACTCGGCTTCAGTTCTAGGTTTGCTGCCCTGGCTTTCGATTACTTTTGGCCCGTGGAAAACTCTCTTCAGGTAACTAACTGCTGCTTTCGGATTTTTCCAGTAGAAACACATCTTTTAATATAATATTTTTGCTATTATTGTTAGATTGGTTCATTTTATGGACTCACGAGTGTAAGAAATGCAGGATTTTTTTTTGGAAAAGTGG
>NW_017536074.1:563186-610779 GCF_001853355.1 Bactrocera latifrons | reverse complement strand
TTTTTTTTTTTTTTTTTTTTTTTTTTTTTTGGACGTAAAGGCTCACTACACGTCATATGAGTTCAATTCTACCGGGCGATTTTTCATGTACAGTAAAAACACTTTTGAGCCCACCTGTTATATATCTGCAAACCAAGCTCTAGGGATCATCTCAATCAATCTCTCCTATCAGTGATAATTTTATCAACTATTGAACTATTGTTCGGTGAAAGAATATTTCTCTAAATATTTGCTCAGCATGGAATTTATTTCGTAGAGGGTATATGCACATATCATTATGTGAAATAAAAGGTTTATTAATGGCATATAAACTGCATGACATCGTCTACTAGGCGAATGTGGGACTAATGAGAGAACACCACCTGCCAACCACATACTTAAACACACACATACACGCACATAAATATGTGTAAACATAAGTTGTAACATATGAACAAATGCGCAAACATATACCGAAGAAGTTGGCGCAAGTAAAGTGAAAACTCCGGCACTTTCAGCGTGAAATGAAATCCAACCGCTTTGTGGAGCCACAGCCAAACAAACGAACAGCTGGTGACGCTAAATTGAAGAGCCGGCGGAGGAGTTTGAAAGCTAAATGAACGCTGAAGTACTTTGCCGGCAAAGGCAAATGTGTCGGGCGGATGCGAAAAAATATCATAGCAACTGTCCCGCCAAATGTGGAGCAATTTGAACGCATGAGTTGCTGATTCAAAACGCCAGCAAGCAGCAGGCAGCGACACGCCACCGCGCAACTGGAGCGGGCGATAAGTGCGATGGTTTACTTTTGTGCGCATTCTAATGTGGCAAGCAGGCGAACACACACACTTGTATCATGAATGTGTGTGTATGCGTGTGCGAGCATGTTCATTTGCAAGTGCGTTTCACACGAAAAGCGAAACTTATGTACTCACACATTGATAAATATGTGTGTATGTGCAATATTTCAAGTGCGCCACACCTCCGCCAACCAGCGTTGCCACATCCACACACACACACATTTTGCGTTGTGTTGTCTCCTTAAATTGAATTTTATTTGATTTCATTTTCATTTGAACGCCACTCCAAACACTACATTTTATTTTTGTTTTTGTTTTTCCTTGGCTGCGAAAAAAATCGCTGCGCTTCCTCGTCATTTATTTTACTACCAACCCGTGATTCTACTGGTGCCTTTTTCTGCTGCTATCTTCCTTCTTCGTTCGACAGTCATTTTTCGTTTTGGCGGCGAATTTGCATAAAAATAACAAAATTTCACTAAATTCAATTTCAATAGTCATTTGATTTCGTGCGCATTTGCTGCTGGCTATTTCCTTGAGGATCCTGTGTACACAGTATTACATTTTGCTTGTAGTGGTAGTTGATTTCAGCGCTGGATTAGAATGAAGATAGCTCTTTTATAGATACCATTGTTGGCTACTTAATTTATTTTGCTTTTTTTCTGAAAGTCTGAGGTGCCATCTTTGTCACGGAAAGCCTTGGCAAAGCAAAATGACGTAAACTTTTGTCAAAAATGTTCGCACAGCTTTCAGACTAGGACAAGATCGCTATTTTGTGTTAAATGTAACCAACAATTTTATAAAACATAATCAAATAGAACAGAAATTTGATAAGGTTTGCACCGTAACCTAGGGTCTATTGTGTCCTTTCCTTAATCACATAAATTCCCAAAGACTTAGAGCTCTGACGAGTTCCAGTACTTGCTGGGCGCATTTAAGGTGATGCGATTCGTATACACATATGGCAAATGGTTTCAAGATCTTGAGCCCTTCAGTGCAGAATTATTATTAGGTCTTTTATAGTCTCCAGTTCCATATCGCAAAACCAGCAATTTGCAAACGAAGTCAAGCCGATGTTAGTCTGGTGTTTCTTGAACAAATGTACCTGTTATAGAGGCAAGGAGACAAGGATTTTGTATCAGGGAGGTAGATAATATTTTTGAACCTTGCTACGTTGCTGCCAGTATCTTTCTCTACCCATTCTTTCATGCGTGCGGAACAGCTATTATGTAGTGTAAGACTCCTCCACAGTACATGGTTCTGGTTCCATCGTCCTCGAAACCCCACCTGCGGCTTTCCCTTTATTCCACGCCACCCACGATCATATAAACAAATTGGGAAAAATTTTTAGATATCAATTCCAAACCTTAGATTGCTTTGAAATGACTTCCTTATTGATTTAATTAAACAAAAGTATTTGCTGACCCACAAGATAGTTCTGTCTAAAAGTAGATCGTCATTTGAGCTCCATTATGCTACTTCCTTTTGGTAAAGTTTTTTTTATTCTAGTTATTGAATTTCATTTCAGCAAGGCAAAGACATCTCGGAATCCAATTGCCATTGTTTTCTTAAAGATAGCGGATTCGATTCATCTTGACAAAAAAACTGAAACTTTAAGGTTTTTTTGCAAAAGATAATACTACAAATTTAATATAAAGAAAATTTATCAGCATCTGAAGGTGCAAATAAATACATATTTGGAAAAAGACAAAGAGAGTTGTCAATGAGCACAGAGACGGTTATATTTGACAGTTTGATATAGTTAGAGTGCGATAAACTACATAAAAGTATCAGTACCGGATAACCTCGAAAATATCGCAGTTCTACGCTACTGATGGTATAAAATATTACAAATCTCCCATGAATTTATTTGACCTTATTAATGTGTCCATATCTTCATCAATTAACTATTCTTGTTTTCCACCTCATAAAGTATTTAAAAAATGTTAAACGGTACTCATTTTAACATTCTTAATTTTTTCGAGCCAAATTTTGTTCAGCGATGAGGCACATTTCTGGCTCAATGGGTGTGTAGACAAACAAAATAACATTTAGAACGGAGAGGAACCTGAAGTAATTCGAGAGTTACCGTTTCATCCAGAAAAATAACAGTTTGGTGTAATTTGTGGGCCGGTAAAATCATCGGTCCATATTTCTTCAAAATTTATGCCGATGAGAACGTAACCGCCAATGGCGATCATATCGCGCCAAGATAACCGACTATTTGTTGTCTGATATTGAAGCTTGCACTCTGGGGCTTATGTTGATATGGAGGATGGAGTTATGTGTTCACGCACGTGGGGAAAGTTCTCTGATCGCCACTTAATTGGCTAAAACAGATTCTTTTACATATGGCTCAAGCAGCGCTCGACCTCCGGTCTTAGACCAAGTATCCTCTGGGTAGCCTAAGAACATCCGTTTGAAGGCGGACTAAAGTGAGAAGACGAATCATCCCCTCCACAGAGTTTTGCGCTACGCCAAGTAAAAATGAATGCACCTTGAATGTCCGGTCCCTTTGGTGGGAAGGTGACGCTGGCCAGCTGGTTGATGTCGTCGTTAGAGTGAAGGCTAACAGTGGTCATATAAAGGAGCACAAGTTCGGTTCGGATTCGTTGTCGGAGAGAGACTTCGTTGTCGAGTACTGTCATTCATCACGGTGCGAAGTTCTACAACATATCCTTGATTTTCGCCCACGCTCCGACCAACAAAAAGGATGTGACCAAAGATGTCTTCTATACGCGTTTAGAGCGCATCTATGAGAACTGCCGCTTTCGTGATGTCAAAATCGTGCTTGGCGACTTTAACGCCAGGATGGGCAAAGAAGATATCTTTTGCATAACAGTCGGTAAATTCAGTCTCCACGAGGAAATATCCTCAAATGGGTTGAAGCTGATCGACTTTGCCTGGGACCGAAATATGGTTAGCTGTAGTACTAGACTCCAGCATAGAAAAATTCATCAAGCTACCTGGCTATTTACGCAACGAAATAGCACCAACCAGAACATTCATATTGTGATAAACGGAAGACACGTCTCCACTGTTCTTGACGTGAGTACGCAACGAGGTCCTAACATCGACTCGGACCACCAATGCTGGAAAATTTTACGAAAGAATGCGGCGACTAACAGAAGGTTTCAAGACCAGAGCATACTCATGTAGAACCCCCAAAATTTATCTAGTAACCGATGCCTAGAGCATTTTAAAATTATGGAGGGAACACTTCTACAGCCGAATCCCTACTCGATGACGATTGAGCAGACGTGCTATTGCCCGACCATGAAATTCGAATAGCAACTTACAAACACAGCGGCGAAGAACTGAGCATGCATCAGCTTCTTTGTATAATTTAGTTAGATGAAAGCATGCCCAACGATTGGAATTTAGGTGTGTTCTGTTCATTCCTCACAATCCCCGCCAACCACCGCGGAAGAGGCCCTCTCGTAAAACAGATTATTGTGTGAAAGATTAAAGCCCACCGTCAACAAACAGATTGGACCTTATCAGTGTTGCTTTAGATCTGGCAAATCAACAGCAGACCAGATATTCACCATAAGCCAAATCTTGGAAAAGACCCCTGAAAGGAGAATCGACACTCACCACCTCTTCGTCGATTTCAAAGCTGCTTTTTATAGCGCGAAAAGGAGCTGCCTTTATGACGCGATGTCTGAATTAGGTGCCACCGCAGAACTAATACGGTTGTGTAAACTGACGTTAAGCAACACCAAAAGCTCCGTCAGGATCAGGAATGAACTTGGCGAGCCGTTCGATATCAAACGAAGTTTCAGACAATTAGAGTCACTTTTGTGTGACTTCTTCAACCTACTTTTGAAGAAAATAGTTCGAGCTGCAGAACTAAGGAAGGAACGTAAAATTTTCTGTAAGAGTGTGCAGTTGCTGGCGTATACAGATTATATTGATATCATTGGCCTTAACAATCACACCGTTACTTCTGCTTTCTCCAGGATGGATAAGGCAGCAATGCAAATGGGTCTGGTGGTGAATGAGAGCAAGACGAAATATCTCCTGTCATCAAACAAACAGTCATCGCGCTCGCGACTAGCATCCACGTCACTGTTGACAGTCATATCTTCAAAGTCGTAGATAATTTCATATATCTTGGAACCAGCATCAACACCATCAAAAACGTCAGCTTCGAAATCCAACGCAGAACAACTCTTGAAAACAGGTACTACTTTGGATTCAATAGGAAATTGAGAAGTAAAGTTCTCTCTCGACGAACAAAAACAAAACTCTATAGGTCACTCATTATTCCCCTCCTGCTTTATGATGCAAATGCATGGACGATGACAACATCTGATGAGTCGACGTTACCAGTTTTCAGGAGAAAGGTCCTTTGCGCATTGGCCACGGCGAATATCGCATTCGATGGAACGATGAGCTGTACGAGATATACGACGACATTGACATAGTTCAGCGAGTTCAAAGACAGCGGCTTCACTGGCTAGGTCATGTTGTCCGAATGGACGAAAACACTCCAGCTCTGAAAGTACTCGACGCAGTACCCACCGGTTAAGCAGAGGGAGAGGATGATTTCTCCTTCATTGGAAGGACCAGATGGAAAAGGACCTTGCTTAGCTTAGAGCTTTAATTAGCACCATCTTGCGAAAGTAAGAAACGATGGGCGGGCTGTTGTTAACTCGGCTATAACCACGTTACCGGTTACCACGCCAGTAAAGAAGAAGAAGATATGTAAAGGCTAACGCCTATATGAACAATCCCGCTTCGATTCAGGTCTTTTAGCAAAACATTATGAGTGTCCTTCGCCAGTTACCAGTCGAAATGCTCGAAAGAGTCATGGAAATTTGATATTAACGGATGGACCATCAGAGATGTAGCCGGGGCCAAGATCTTCACAAAATTAATGCCAAAGAATGTTCTATAAGCATTTCCCCTTAAATTTGAAATGTCTGTGTTTACTCTTTTAAAAACCTGACCCGTTATCACCCATTATAGAGAGCACTATTATTAATTCAACAAAATTAATCAAAATACGAATCAATATCTTGAAGTTTTAGACTACCGTTATTTTGTTCTTTGGGCATTCCCTATATATCGGTAATTTCTTAATTGTTATCTTAGGTAATTAGTTATCTTAGGTAAGTAAATGAACTGAAAGTACTTCCTGTTAGTCATCCTCCCTTGTCTATTCTATTTAGCATAAATCGAGCAACAATTATAAACAGGCGACAATTTTAAGCGATTTGATTTCATTTCTAGCCATCATGAATTTATGGCCCACACCATGCAATGAACGCGACGTTTTCGCATAATTTCCGAATATGAATACACGAGAACGCAAACCTTTCCGCAACGCTGGTAGGAACCAGCCACCAGCCACCAGCCACAACAGAACGCACGAAAGTCAACAATAACAACGCAAAGACAACACCAAAATCAACACAAACAAACAGCAAACAACAAGAAGAACAAGAATAACAATCGCAGCAAGCGAAATAGCAAAGTGGCGGGGAGGAGCCGAAAATGGAGCCAGAGCTGCGGAATAGTGCTGTTTGCGCATCCATTTAAGAGCTGTGGATGACAATTTTATTTCAGATTTTAATTGCGGTTGACATTGCAGCATAAAGCGCGTGCAACGATTTTATTATTCAGTCGCCGAAAGTAGAAGGAAAGTCAGGCGGCATTAGAGATGGAAATGAGGGCGTTGCGGACGTTGCGAGAAATAATGACTACCACGCATAAAGAAGATCTGTGTGTGTATGAGTGAGTAGGTATTTGTGCTCTTTTGGCACGAAGTTGTTTAGCTAATTAATGAGCGTAAATAAAATGCAAGCGAAAACTTTTCAATAATTAATTACCACAGAATTTAAATCCCAAAGTTAAATACCCGTTTTTCACAACTTTCCAATGCCAACTGGTCGCCTCGGGGGATGAGTGGTGAGTGGGTGTGAGCCAAGTGTTTAGCGTAAATGCTTCATACTTAGCCGAAGTTGGCTGACCAGCATGTCTAGTGGGCTTTAGAGACTTAATGAGAGCGTCAAGTGGGCTATAAGTGTCCACAAATTACACTCTCCTGTCAAGTAAAAAAAAAAAAAATATTATCGAATTTTGTTGACGTAAACTTAAACAGGTAACTAACAATTATTTATTAGAAACACCTATAACAATGAGCAAGCAAGTGGTATAAATCCCGTAGCCCGGCATAATCAATAGTGTTTATTCGACTGAGCCCACTAATGCTCTTGTCCTGATTTCAACTGAAAAACTTTTTTGCTGCTTCCAGAACTAAATAAATCGGTATATAAACTTAACTAGCAGAGAGGACGAATCTAAAACCTCTTCCACGTAACCGGAGCGAACTAGGTTTTTTACCCAACCAATGACTTAAATCGGTATTTTTTATGAATTTATTTTTATGAATAATTGTGTTATTCATGATAATTGTGTTATGTATGATATAAGTGGTGTTGTGATTTCTGCGTCATTTGGTGACATCTGACGTCACATAACATAATTTTTTTCATAAATACTGAGCTCTTCCATGATGTTATTTATAGAAGAAGTCAACGTCCTTAAGGCTTTGTTAAGAAAATCCCACATGACGGTTTTATTCTTAACCACTGTTTGTAGAAGAGAAATTACAAGACCCTAAATAAATAAAGGCTTTTACCGCCTCCATTAACTAAATTGGGCATGTAGTTATGAGTAATGCAACTAAGTATCTCACAGTACCTGTAGCTTGCAGTCTATTAAATAAATGCGACGAAAGAAAGGTAACAAGGGGTGACTTCAGATTGTATAATGTTATTATGTGGGGACAAGGCGTTTAAAGAATTTTTAATAGAAAAATCTTTCGTTACATTGAACACCTTTGTTCAAATTGTTCTTACCAAAATTTTCATTGTAAAAAATTTTTCTTGCGGGTATATTAGGTTTAAGTTTATAAAAATTTTCAAACCATATAAGTCTGATAAATGGAGTTAATTTTTAAATTATAATCAACACAGATTGTCCATGTTGCATTAGGCAAGCATATTTATTACACGAAGCTAATAATCTTGAAATGAGGTAAAAGTGATATATATATACTCAGACAAAGAGGCTAAATTTAATATAGTTTATGAAAACAGACCAGACGATCGGAATTCATTGTATTCAAAATGTAAAGTTTGGACCCATTCCAATATATTAATGTAATTTTATAATTTTAACGAAAATACTGTCCGAAATATGTGGCTTTTTCGAACAACGAAAATTGTTGTATGTATGTAGGATAGTTAGGGTAGTTTGTAGACTGAATTCGCTTCTTTTTGGCATTTAAGGGGGTATTCCGGTCTGAAGACACAAATTTCAACCCTGTAAATTGAATATTACAATCCGTTTAATTGCCAAACCGTCGTAATGTAAGTAGCTTCAAGAAATCTATAAAAACAAATGTGTCTGAAATGCGATAAAACAAAACCAAAAATCATTGATACCTACTACTAAACTACTAGCCTCCTTAGAGTAAATATGGAGGATTCCCATCTTCCACTTAATAATATATCGTACTGACTGATGGATAGACGAGGAATGCACTGCGACCTTATTTACTTCTCCTAAATCAATTTCAATATACTACTGGGTGCTAGCGAAGCGATGTGATCCCTATCTGGAAATATGGATCCAAGGGCCTTCAACCTGCGTCTGCAGTCAATTAGCAGATCTTCAATTATTGAATTGAGCCAAGAAGCTAGAGCCATGTTGTGTAAGTGCTTCCACTGCGTGCAGTGCCTAGTGTTGAATGCGACCAGTACTCTACTTACCTACTACCTAAGGAGGTTGATACATATTTAAACTTGCTGAGGCTGCAACTCTCCACTATCAACTTGACATGCCGCATACCTTGCAATTATTACCAATACTTCTCTGTGAATACTCCTTCTTCCTTGCTTAGCAGCTCCTTTAAGGTTTCAATAAATCAGCCACTCCTGCACTAATTCCATCCGACGTTTTAAAGCCGTCAGTGCACTACTTGATTGTACTATCCTTAAGCAGTAGCCCGAGAGTGAAATCAGTCCATTTAACCTTGCTTCTAAGAGTAACCTTGAACTTCCTGGTGAAGTTGGCCATTTTTGTAATACTGAGTCTTGTGAAAAGGACCACTTTACTCTTTCATCCGCTGGTATAAGATTACTGACCTCTGCCACACCCTTCTTATGTCATTTGTGATGTGTTTGGCTGCATGAACGATTACTAGGTGAAGAGTTGCGAGCTCAAGCATGACTTCAAGTCCTACCGTCGAACATATGCGCATTGCACCCGCGAGTCATTGTAACTTCGATAATTGGAGTCCTACCGAAGTCTGCGAAGCTTTTGGGGCCCACGCCACCACAATTTAATGTAAATAAGTGTGTTTGATTTCTTAAAAATAATAATTGAAATCAGCGGTCGATTCATTTTTTTTATTCTCTATAATGCGTATAAACTGATGTTCATATTTTCAGTTGTAAATGTGGCTCCCATGTCAGTTGACATTCTGAACCTTGCATTTGTCCCCTTAGATTGAATATATTTAATTCCATATCTTGTAATGCATTTTTTACTGAAACTAAGCTAAATATTGCAATAAAGAAATATTTTTTTCTGAACTATTGTAATATAATTACATCGAATAATCAACATCGATATCAAATTGTTTTTAACCTCGCATTACACAGCGTCGCATTCGTCTTTCGAAAGCTGGCCTTCCACAATTCATCTCTAACTCTATAGAATATTCCCAACGACACATGCCAACTTCTTCTCCATTGAAAAGCTTGAATAAGTGATACCGACGAAGTAATTATCTCAGCATTCCAACACCGCCCAACCATTTTTCCTTGACAGAAAAAGAATAAATTACGCAAAGTCAATTCATTTGGGAATTGATATTGCAAATACGTGTGGGTATTCGACCACATGTTCCACTATGCGTACAGCTGTGTGTGGCAAGGAATTTATTAGCTCGAGTATCCGTGGCATATTACGAAGGAGCGCTGTGTTAATTAATTGATAAATAAACCGAAATCTTGGCTTTGCTTTTGTCAAACTTTATATTGGCCTCTTACACAGAAATATACATACATACATATGTATGACAACTCTCCACATTTTTGCCTAGTATTTTGCTAGTCCAGCACACTTTTCGCCACATTGTGACCAACAGTGTCCACGTCTGCACCATATGTGTGTGTATGGGAGTGTATGTCTATGGGTGTGTGCACGTATTTTCTTAGCAAACAATTGTGAATGCGTTTATTTGTGCGCAAATGTGTTATTGACGGATAATCATAATAGCTCCCATGACGTTGCCATTAATGGCCCATCAACACATCGTAACCCACTTTGCGCCACTTCAGCCACTTCATTTTGATGTGTTGACACTTCAATAATTCAGTCAATAAAATAATGGAAGAAATCATTTCAGTTGATCGATTGTTCAGAATATTTTATCAATTTGTAAGACAAAAATATATGGAATTGTTTTTATAACGGTAAAAGGAATTGGTAAAGCAATATGAGCATATTACTCTCAAAAACATTTAACTTTTGACGCGTAAGTATCAGTGTTGAGAAAAAATAATAAAATTTAACTTCCTCAGAATTATTAGGAACTACTTAGCAACTAGTGATCAGATATAAAAATCAATCCAAACAACAAAAGCATTAACTTCGGTTGCAAGCAAGCTATAATATTCTTCTCATTTGCTTCTTCATAGCATAAATGGTGTAAAAAGATCGCTATTTTCAGTTTGATTGATCAGTTTACATGGCTATAAGTATAGTGATCCGATCTGGAGAATTTTAACGGAAAATTTACCGTTACTCTGAACGATAATGCACGCCAAGCAAGAAGATATCTTCAAATAAAAAGACAGTCTGTAAGCAGCTACTTATACGTTTTTTTTTATCCAATATCTGCTGCGAAAAATGAACAGATTCTTTGTGAAAAGAGGACCTGTGCAAAATTTCAGCGCGTTCAGGGTATATATGTGAATTCAAGTTCTGAGAATAAGACTTTTTATGTTTACTGAAACCTAAAATGCGACTTTACTCGTTATTTTCTACATTGAAACACTCACACATCGCTTTCTATAAAAATTTCATCTAAGAATTCGAACAAATTTATAGTTCAGTTTAAGTGACTACGAATACGCAAGCGTTTGCAAAAGTCTGCAGTTTGCGTAACAATGTTTTCATTAAGGACTAAAACTCGCACCATATAAAATTTCTTTTTTCACGCTGCTGTTCAAAATATGAGATTTAGAGCTGACTGAGATAGATTTAGAGAACCAGATGATGTTAGGCTGAGCAAACGCACCACGTTCTTCGCTTATGCGGTTAAGGATATTTTCAGCAGAAGCTCCAGCGGCTCTAATCTTTCTCCCAAGACAGCAAAGTTTTGTTTTTTGCGTTGAATGGCATTGTGTTCGGTTTTATCCACATCAATTCTTGGCTAACCTCACTTAGCCAACCAAGCCTCTAAGTTGATTTTTTCACTGTCGGGGGAGCATAGCCATCTTCGAGATGTACCAGAAAGTTCCAAGTCACACCATGTTTACCCATTAAGTTTACAAAACATCTATGGATATTGGCTTACCACTCGTTGGTTTGCTCCAGTATAGTGCGAAGCGTAACGAAATGAGCGCAGCTGTTTTTGCAAAAGCCTGCTTTTGTTTCTTGCGGGACCCTTGAAAATTGGCCAGCATTCTATATTAAAGAATTCTGATGAGAATTTTTAATGTGATGCTGATTATAGTGATCCATCTATAGTTTTCACATACTTCTAGATTCCCTCTTCTAGAAACTCTGTGTAGAGTGCAATATCTCATATTAGAGGATTCGTTGATACATATGTATGTATATATGAATAGAATGGAATGAAATATCCGAAAGGCATACAAGCAGGAACACTGCTTGGTAAAGAGATCCTAGAAATCGTTAAAGATTCCACTATTTATATATATTCTTTACCTAACATAATTTCCAAACAGCTTAACATAAAAACTTCTAAACCTACTACTGGCCGTTGAAGCAACTCAATTTTTTTTTCAAGGTTTTTTCATAAGAATCCAAATGTTTGCTTCCAAACTTCCAATTGACTCCCAATACTATTAAGTATAGTATGATAGTAACTATAAAAGTAAAAATTATTACGTTATGTTCAAAACTACTTATATAAAGGTATAAGCATCACTGATGTCAGCAAGTCAGTGTATATTAGTAGAATCCAATTTCCATATTAGCCAATTAGTTAAGCACGCCTCATGAAAAACAAGTGAGCGTTTGATTCAATCCATCAAAATTATCTGACCTCTAACCTTGTTTAACCTGCTCTCAACGCAAACTCATGCCAATAAATAAGCAAACCGCTTAGCTGCAACAGCGCTAGATCCACGCCAACCACTCGGAACTATGCGCCGACCAAAAGTCCGCAATATCACCACTGACGACGCCGTTGCCAAACCGCCACCGCTGAAATGCCGAAATGCGGCCATAAGCCACAGACCAATAGTTCAATAGGCGTCAATGGGTCAATGACTAGACAACAACCAAAGCACGCACACACACACACGCGCACAAAAGCCAGTGCAGCTTCGCATAATCACACGTGAGTGCATTTAATTCGCTGCGAATGCCATCTGTTCCGGTGTTAAATGACTAAATTGCAATGAAAATCTCTGCATCCGCAGCAATGCAGGCCACAAACCTTTACGCGGATGCACACAAAAGCTCGCCACACACACACACCCACACAAGCGAACGTACAAAAACGTAAACATAATTGCCACGAAGCGCCTGCATATAGTTATGTGTGTGTGTGTGGCTAGAATTCGAAAAGGCAGTTATGCAGCCGGGAGAGTGAGAGTGTTGACCAACAAAGCGCCCAAAATGTTAGCTGACCGAGTCGATAATTAAACGCACATTACAACAATAACGACCGAATGCCCAGGCGAGCGGATTGCCGGGACAGAGCATGCGAACGGGCGCTATGAAACACCTGCCAACAACAATACGCTGCACTTTCGGTATATGTATACACATGGATGTGTGTGTGGGGCAAGCAACGGCCGCCTATGTGTATGCTACGGCTGGTGTTTACGCATTTTGGATTATATGGAAAAACACGTGGCCGCCGTCGGTTTAACATGCTGCCAGATTAATAGAATTACCCGCGCAGGCCGTTTTGGCAATTGTTCGCACGTGTCGGCGTGAACAAGTGCGCCAATGATGGCGACAACAACTGCAACAACAATGCACCAGCAACAACAAGGTCAACAGTTTGGTTCACACCAACAGCAACAGCAACAACAAGGCAACGTTACAAGCAAAACATTTATAGTAACAACAACAACAACATCAATTACCACATCAACCAGCCAACAAACACAATGACAGCGCAACAGGATCGCCTGCTGTGGCCGCTGTCATTGATATGCTCCATGGACGCGAACATGCCTACTCGCATTGGTGATTGTTGCGCTGCTGTTGCTTTTGTTGTTGCCCATGCATGCCACATTTGGTGGTCGGCATAGCGCACTCAATATAAAACTAAGCCGCAGGGCGTATTCCATCTATTCGCTAATACTGCCTCGCCTGTATGCGTGTGTGTGTTTTAATGCGAATGTTTTGCATTTTCGACCAGCTATTGCCAGCAATAATTGCTTGCATTAAAGCAGCGTGGAATTTCCCAGCTGCAAATTAAATTTACCGTCAGCAATGTAATGCACGCTAATGGCTAAATATTCCATAAAACCAGTGATTACAATGCGATTGTGTTAAACACACCGTTATTATGCTGTCGGTAGTAGCGATAATTTTTCGATTTTTCTTTAGTCACACTTGTTGTAAAACAACATACATATGTATGTATGTAGGTACTCATTTGGTCCTCCATTGCGTATGTGTGATATTAAATTGAATGGAGAAATTTCAACGTGTTGTGTTTACAAATCAATCAGAAGTGAACTCATACATTTGTATGGGTTTAAGTAGAAATAATACTGAATAATGATAATTGATATGATTTAGTCCAAGTATCTATCTATATACAGCTGTTGACAGCTAATTAGAAACGACACATATTTAGAAGTAAATTATGTTGTTTTCCAATAAATCACTTATTTTTTCTGTTTTTTTATTAAAACTTACGTTAAACTCAATCAATAGTAAAAATTTTAGTTAAAACCCTTTTTTGAAGATTTCAACAAAAACATGTGGAATCAACGATTTGAGTGCGACAGCCAATTAGAAACGAAAATAGTTTAGAAGCAAAAAGTACTGTTTAATATTGTAAAAAAATGTTCTAGCTTTCAGTTAGTATTTTGTTACTTAAACCTTTTACTCTAATACTCTGAAAACGCAGCACTAGTGTTGCTTGCCACAGGCATCCATATTTGTGATATTTTTGGTTCTGCAGCTTTTTTGATATCAACGGAGATGTGTTCTCTTCACGCCACTCCAAAACATTCATAGAATTTTCTACAAACAACTTTTGTGTCAACTTTCCCGTAAGTTTTGGAGTGTTATTATGTTGGAATTTCGTTGGAGTCTTTCCAGACTCACGAAGGTCTAAAAATGTAGCTGCGCAGGGTAGGTGTACAGCTGCAGTTTTTTCTCATTAAAGCTTTAATATATCATTTTAATACGTTTTAAACAACAACCAGAAATCAATATTATTACTAAAAATTAGCACCAGAAGTAATTTTAATTCTCTAAAGAGCTGTTTCTAATTAGCTGTTGCACTTAATTCACCTTCTACTATATATCGTAACGCATTTACTATTTGGAAAAAAAATTATAAAAACTTCAACTCCACAACTATCAAACTATAAAACTAAGCGAATTTAGTAGTAAATAAAGTAACGCAAACAATACAAGACTTTTAAGAATATAAATAACGGTATACAAAATATCCGGTAAGAACTAGCAGTTCTGTGAAAAGACATCGTTTTCATTGAGCCCGAAAGCAACCAGCACAAAATCATTGGTAAGCTTGGTCTAGGTGGAAGAGCTGGCACTAACTCTAGAGTTCACAGCTACAAAGTAGGGAGTGCATCTACCAGAAAATGGCCTTTTTTTGAGGAAGCTAACTCAGCTAAAGCGAGATATGTGGCAAAGCGTCGTGCTATCTGTCTGCCATAAGGGTACAGCTGCAACCGCCGGCCAATGGGTTGATTACAAAGAAGTTCCAGTAGTCCATTGATTGCACGAAAGTGGCTCCACTTAGTTTAAAGCTTGAACCACCAGCAGTCGTAGCTAAAACACAGAACGAGTTAAAGGGACCAAGCCGTCGGTCAAAAGGTCGAAGGCAAAGTATTTACCACCCATTAAATCATTTGCTGGTGTCGTCTGGAATCGCATAATTATTAGCGTAGAGGAAGGTGGGGAATGTTGAGCACATGGGGAATCCCGGGCCAGAGCGATATTTTTTTCCCTAGGATAGGTTGATAACTGCAACCATTTTCTATATAGCACTCGAGCTGTGAACACGTGTTATAACCTCTCTGCGACAACAAACAGAAATTCGACAGTCCGAAAGTTTTTTTTTTCAACTCTGTGTACAGTTGATTTTTTTCACATTTTCCAATAAATTCATCCAGGTAAATATGTTTATAATATTTTTATAGAAATTTATCAAACCAATGTTATCAAAAGGACGGTTACGACTCGCACTACAAATCCATGCTTTGGATTTTCACAAAAGATACCTTTTATGTGACTTTTTAACCGAAATCAAAACTATTCCCAACATTCCCCACCTTCCCCTACTATATGAGAGTGATCCCAAAGGAAAAATTCAAAGACAAAGTGTGTGCACACATATGATGTTCGAAATGCAATTATGGAATTCGGATCCGCCACAATCTTGCCCTGATACCAAGGCCGAATGAAGAGAATGCCGTGTGATGTCGAGACATCAGTTCAAATGTCTATAGCCAAGGTGGACAAGTATATCCCGGAGGTAGGTTGGCAGTGGTCAACAAGAAGAACATTTTATACATGTTAAAGCCAATGTTTTGGATTTCTGCAACCCCATCGCAAACGGACTATAAAATGCTGTTCTTTAGAGCCTGTAATCCCAATTTCCCCACTGAAGTGTGGTGGATTAGTTAAGGCCAGCGAGGATCCCACAGCAGAATCTGGCGTGTATACTAAAAAAGAACCGCAATGCAGATCTTACTGCTATAAACAAAAGAATATATCAAACTATTGGCGAAAAATGGCTGGGAGAGTAAATATGGATTCACGAAAGTGAATTACTAAATTCCATTTATTTTTAGGAATTATACCACCAACGACAAGACTTCTTCTTCTTCTTAATTGGCGTAGACACCGCTTACGCGATTATAGCCGAGTTAACAACCACGCGCTAGTCGTTTCTTCTTTTCCCTACGTGGCGCCAATTAGATATTCCAAGTGAAGCCAGATAATTCTCCACCTGGTCCTTCCAACGGAGTGGAGGTCTTCCTCTTCCCCTGCTTCCCCCGGCGAGTACTGCATCGAATACTCTCAGAACTGGAGTCTCTTCATCCATTCGAACAACATGACTTAGCCAGCGTATCCGCTGTCTTTTAATTCACTGAATTATGTCAATGTCGTCATATATCTCGTACACCTCATTATTCATCGAATACGATATCCGCCGTGGCCAACGCGCAAAGGACCATAAATCTTTTGCAGAACTTTTCTCTCGAAAACTCGCAACGTCGACTCATCCGTTGTTGACATCGTCCAAGCCTCTGCACCATATAGCAGGAAGGGAATTATGAGTGGCTCATAGAGCTTGGTTTTTGTTCGTCGAGAGAGGACTTTGCTTCTCAATTGCCTACTCAGTCCGAAGTAGCAAGATGATATCAATATCATCGGCATACGCCATCAGCTGTACACTCTTATAGAAGATTGTACCTTCTCCATTTAGTTCTGCAGCTCGAACTATTTTCTCCAGAAGCAGGTTGAAAAAGTCGCACGATAAGGAATCGCCTTGTCTCAAACCTCGTATGGTATCGAACGGCTCGGAGAGGTCCTTCCCGATTCTGACGGAGCTTTTAGTGCTGGCCAACGTCAGCTTACACAGCCGTATAAGTTTTGCAGGGATACCAAATTCCGACATCGCGGCATAAAGGCAGCTCCTTTTCGTGCTGTCGAAAGCAGCTTTGAAATCGACGAAGAGGTGGTGTGTGTCACGGGTCTTTTCCAAGATTTGACGCATGATGAATATCTGGTCGGTTGCTGATTTACCAGGTCTCAAGCCACACTGATAAGGTCCAAACAGTTTATTGACGGTGGGCTTTAATCTTTCACACAATAAGCTCGACAGAGTGCGACTGCAAATGCGTCTCGCTTCCCTCTTCAACCCTCGGTATCTATCCCATCCCGCACGTGTTGTGGTCGATCGTAACGTTGCGAGGTAGGCAGCCTGTTTTCTCTCCGCTGCGACACGGCACTCCTCGTCGTACCAGCTCTTCTTTTGCACTTTCCGAAAACCAATAGGTTGCAGCTGCACGTAAGGAGTTTGAAATCTCGTCCCACAGTTCCCTTATACCGAGTTGTTGACGAGTGCTCTCAGAGAGCAGGAGTGCAAGCCCAGTAGAAAATCGTTCAGCTGTCTGTTGTGATTGCAGCTTTTCGACGTCGAACCATCCTTGTGTTTGTTGGCGTGCGTTTTTTGCTACACAGAGGTGAGTGCGAATCTTGGCTGCCACAAGATAGTGGTCCAAGTCGATGTGAGGACTTCGGAGCGCACGCACATCTAAAACACTGGAGACGTGTCTTCCGTCTATCACAACATGATCGATCTGGTTGGTGGTTTTTAGATCCGGATACAGCCAGGTAGCTTGATGTATCTTCTTATGCTGAAATCTAGTACTACAGATAACCATATTTCGGGCCCCGGCGAAGTCGATCAGCCTCAACCCATTTGGGGATGTCTCCTCGTGGAGGCTGAATTTACCGACCGTAGTGCCAACGATACCTTCTTTGCCCAACCTGGCGTTAAAGTCGCCAAGCACGATTTTGACATCGTGGCGGGAGCAGCTCTCATAAGTGCTTTCCAAGCACTCATAAAAGGCATCTTTGGTCACATCGTCCTTCTCTTTCGTCGGGGCGTGCGCGCAAATCAGCGATATGTTGAAGAACCTCGCTTTGATGCGGATTGTGGCTAGACGTTCATTCACCGGAGTGAATGATAGTACTCGGCGACGGAGTCTCTCTCCCACCACGAATAACGCTAAGACTATGCACTTCAAATAACGTCCTTAAAAGTCTCTAAAAAAGTTTATCTTTTTTATTTTTACATTTTCTCAAAAACAGAAATCAATTATAATAAAATTTAGGTAAGGAGGAAATATGCCGGCAGCCAAAAAGATTTCCACGTAAGTTGCTTAAACGTTTGAAGTAGGAATTGGTTAGGCAAAGTACACACTTTAGTTTCCAATTTTCATTTCACACTAAGACTCGAGAAAATTCATACGTAAGCTATAACTTGCTCTAAATGAATTAATTTATTCGATAAAATAATTTTCCTTATAGGACATTTAGTCAACATTGGTTTAAAATCCTAAAAAGTTTAGCTAAATAAAAATTGTTAAGAATTGAACCGCCCCACAATTTCAGAATAGCCAAAAAATTATCGAAATCAGGATCACTTTATGGCAGAATTTCATGCCATATCGCAATATTAGTCACGCGCAGCACGCCATTCACGCAATGTTATCAATGTTATCATTGCAGTTGTATAATAACACATACACACACACACGCATATATCAACATCAAAACGTGTGCATGTGTATGGTTTCATGACTTTGAACGAGAGCACTTCAAGCGGAAAATGCAAATCGAAAGTTTTGTGCTTGATATTCAGCAATTGAAAAAGTTTCGCCCGAACTTGTATCCAACAAGCCGTGCCTGCTGCCAACTGTACCCTCACCAGCACCGCCGGGTTGACTGCCATCCAATCGGCAATCGAATAATTCGCATATCTATTTATGTGAACATCTTTCGAAGAGTTGTGTGCACCGTTCGACTCAAGTGCAACGCCTCCGTTTATTGCCGAAACATGAGCAGAATCTTGACTTAATCGCCGGCAATAAAAATCACAATCAAAGCCAAACTATCAGGAGCGTCAAGGGCGGGGAAAGAGCGCAGAGTGATGTGGCAACAAAAGACAACTCACATTTGCATAACAAAAAGTTTACGTCGGAAAAACTTGGTACTTATGCTCATTTATTTATTCGTATATTTGTAAATATGTGTGAACGGTGCTGGTCCGATAAGTACTTAGCAAAAGAAAAACGAAATTAAAAGAAATGGCAATTTATTTCTGAAAATAATCGCCTTTTGATTGACGCTTAACCAAGCTGTGCGCCAATGTCTTTCACTGGACTGAGAAATAAGCTTTCTGCAGATATACAAAGTAGGCCTCCCGAGAGCACTGTGAAAGAATAGTGCTACTTCCTGACGCCGAAAACCCACATTTTGTGAATATCTTTCAATCTTTCGACGACATCCTGAAACATTATAGGGTCGCCTTAGGTTTGTGTGGCGATCGCGCTTGTTATCCAGAGTACTTTTTACGTCTCGACTACTTTTGTATACCCATTACTTCATGCAGAATATGAACAACACGATATCACCAACCGATAACCGGACTTTATCTATTTCTTAAATTCGCCCTCTTCCACATGCGGTCAAAGCAAAATTAATCCTTTGATGCGGCCTAAATTTGAGAATAGTCAAAGAACCAAGAGTTAGAGAGATCTAAAAAGTCAACACGATAGAAATTTTTCACTTACTTACAATAGCATTTCCATGACTTGTTGAAACTGAGTACTTATCAGATCGCCCTCGTCCTCCTATCAGTTGTGGAAAATCGAAAATAATATGAGCGAAATTCGAAAGATGCAACAGTAATTCTTTCATGGAATCACAACAACACACATGCGACACTTGAAGCAGAAAATTTATATAATGCAACAGCAACAATTGTATATAAATTGCCGATAATACAATATAACGTACAGAGCGAAGCCGTTAGGTTGGCATTTAAGAGCTGAGAGCGTATAAAGTGCACGAACCCGGAGGCAAATTCTCCAAACAGCCATACATAACGGCATACAAGTAAGTAGGCAAATTGTGTGCAATTGTGTCGTGTCGCACGTACGAATGTGCTCTGCTGGTGTCGTGCCTACGGGTGCAGATGGTTGGCAGGCTGCAAACTTTCAGTTTCAATACAATCCTCAGCGACAACGAGTGCTACTGTTGTTATTGCTATTGCATTTATTTTGCGTTTGCCTTTAGTTGCCTGTCCAATCCTTCAAGCGTCAAGCCTTTGTGTGATATTTCCTTCGGTTCACATAATAAATGTCCTTCTGCTAGTAGCCAACATTCAATAGCTTGTTATTGAAATGTTCTTGTGCGCAACAACTACACGTACATGTCCTAAGTTACCTACTCATGTTTGAATTAGAGTAGATAGTGATGGACACAAAATTCCGAACAGGTTTCAGCTTTTCTTAAAAATAAGTTTTAAGAATTAAAAGTATCTGAGAAAATTGTGGACTGGCATATCGAGATAAAGTCGACGATGCGGTTGAGGCCCTTAATATAAAAATTCTGGGAACTTGGGGAGCGCTAATTGAGGAGAGACCAAAACCGGCGTATTGTAAGATGCATCCTTTGAACGCTTTTGGGACAGCGCATGTACCGATGGTGGCCCAGCGTTGGCACCCGTGAAACCCAGCCCAAGTAGTAGAACACAACCGACAATGGTTCTACGATATCTTTCCCCGCAAGCTCATCAGCTTTACGATTTCGTACGATGTGTTACCACATAGACCCCTGATGCTATTTATAATGAGTTTGGGCACTCCTTTACCAAACCTCCGAGTATATTTCCTCCCTTCAAAAAGCGTCTCATAAATTATGTAAATGTATTAATGGGAGCCTGCTTTAGAGGCTTAAAAAATCGATTTGTTTTGGGAATTTTTGGGAGGGAAAGAAATAATTGATTAAAGCGAAATTTCAAGGGTTTATAGTTATATATTTACAAATTTTTTGGATACGAAATCTTTGATATTGTGGCTTTGGGAAACAATATCGAACGGCGGGCAGGATGCGGGTCGCTATTTCTATCGGAAACGAAAAATTCAAAAATATTCATATTTTTTAATAATTAAACTAAAAAAATTCCAAAAAAAAGTTCAAAATTTTACAAAGCTTATAAAAATTGAAAAAGAAGTGGTTTTTGACCAAAAAAGTTTTACTTTTGGTTGTTTAAAAATATGTTCATACTATACTTTTCTTGGCTTTTTTTTTTTTTTTTTTTTTTTTNTTTAAAAAGAAGATAATTTAATCCTAAAGATAATAAACTTTGTGCCAATTAAATAAGACGTTTACTTTTGTTTTTATCCTGCCAATTGAGAAAAATTGTAAAAATGAAAAACCGAGAAATCGTGCGTCGAAGTTTTCGCTTTCTGCCCAAGCGCTTTCTCCTAGACGCTCGGTCACTATTTCCCTTCTAGCTTCGAAAATACCTTGAATTCCTATCTATAACTTTGGGGACATATTCCTACATTATTTTTAGATTTAAGAACAAAAAAAAACAAAAATCGATACTTTGAAGCTTCTAAAGCAGGCTGTCGCCTTAACCGTTATATATATAAGTAGTAATATTTGCTACTTTAAACATATTTCTTATACTTGTAAAATGTTATTGTAGCAAATAAAACAGTAAAATCAAAAACATTTCCCAACATAAAAAATGTTCACATTTCAATGCCCACAACTGTAGACACACTTGTATCTATATTTCATAGACGTGACACATAAATCTGCATTGACAACCGAAAAAGCTATCAAGGCAAAAGACAACCTTGCCAAGTTACTTACTGTCATGCACTCGCACTCGCACACGCACATACACACACAACACACACACAGAACCTCAACAATACAATATATATCGATATCCTTGGCAAGCGGACCAAACACAGCTGGCCTACAATAACTCTCCTTTAGGAGAAAGAATGCGGCCGCATGCTGAGCAACATTGTATGCGCTTATGTAGCTGCATGCACAGACATGTATATATGTATGTATATGCACCCTCATAGACACACGCTGGTGGCACAAGCTATAATGCTCTTTTAAAATGCACTTTTTCTACGCTTTGCCATTGACCGAAGCTATTTGAATTTGCATACGATTGAATGCTTCCTTTATCTGATTTCTTTATGCCTGCATTTCTATTGACATTTATTTTATTCTCGCCTGCGCTTCGTGTTTCCCCTCTGTGTCCACACAAGCGAAACTCTTGAGCCAGCAGTTGCTGTCTGTCCGAGTCAATATATATGGAGACATGGTGTCCGTGCAAAAGTGCATATCCGTAGCTGCTCCCTGCCTGCAGCTGACTCACCAGCAACAACAACAAAATTGGCGAAAGTGTGCGCCTCGAGGAGGTGGATGACAGCAATGCATGAGTGATGCCAATTGCAATGGTTAAGTGATGAAGCGGAAGTGCACCGACGCCGGCAGCAACAACAATAGCAAGAGCAACAACAAATGCAATTTGTATCGGCGCAACTGGACGGGTTATGGCTGTAAAGAAGCCAGCAGGATACCGAAATATCGTAGCAAATGTGTGAACAAAAATAAATATAAAAGTGACACAAGTTGAGTGTATGTGCGTGTGTGAGTGTATGTGCTGCCAAGAATGTGGCAGGCAAAAGGAAATGCTTAAATGCATGGATCTGGTCGCAGCTGCAGCAAACACAGGAAGCTATTTCGCAGTACATCTTTCCGTGGCGCTGAGGCAGCAACAGCGTCGGCAAGCAAGCAATTGATATTCTCGAAATTCCTTTCACACCCGTCCTGCAGCATCTGTGTGTGTGTGTGTGTGTAGTGGCTGTGTATTTATTACTTACACTTATGTGTGTACACTCACTTACTTATGTCGAAATATATACCCGAGAGCCAACATTTTATCACACTGATCTGCATTATGTGCTTACAAGTACGAATTTTATAACCGCTTTTCACCCACATGCTTTGTTTGGCCAAAAGCACTCTGCCGCTGACCCGTGTGTAAGTATTTCTTGTGTGACAATTTGCAGAAAAAACATCTGCTGAGTGGTTTCCAATTTAATGTACACGAATTTTAAAACCCAGATTTGGATTTCCTGTCACAAAGTGAGTCATTTTGTTTATTAAGTTATTTGACAGTTTTGTTTCATATAACTTTCGTATGAAAATTATCGATTGCGATCCTTTAAACTCCGATTAGGTTGCCACCTAAAAGGCAAATTATAACTTGAACCTCTAGTATACTGTGGAGGTTTTATCTAATCCAAAAGCAATAAAGACCAAGAAAAAATGTTAACTATAATAACCTTCACACATACAAAAGATTCATTTAAGTTATGTACTACAGTGACTCGATCTAAAAAGCTTTCTCGGAGATACCTTACATATTCACAGATTTATTATTTATAAAGCTAACGAGCATAATCTTCGCCATTGACGATTACGTTATCACAAGCATCATTTTTGAAGAAATATACACCGATGACTCCTCCGGCCCACAAACTACACCAAACCTTTTTTTTTGTATGAAATGACAGTTCCTGAATTTCTTCAGGTTGCTCTACGTCCCAAGTGTGACATATTTTTTTTTTTTTTTTTTTTTTTTTTTTTTTTTTTTTTTTTTTTTTTTTTTTTTTTTTTTTTTTTTGTGTATAGATGAAATGATGGCGCTTGAATCTCTTCAATTTTGCTTGGTTTCATACCCATTGAGCTTCATAGTTTAACAGAATTTGACTCGAAAACGTCGACTTTTCTTGAAACTTTTCAAGAGACTATAGCGCTAAGCGATGTCGTTTGGGTAGGTCGAGCGGAATCAGTTCTTGCACAAGCTGTATTATGTACACTTTCAATTTAAGGCATTCCGTACGTCAGCTAGAGTTGCTGAGAACGGCGTCGAATCGACTCTCCACGGTCTAGTACACGCTCAACTACGGCTGCTATGTTTTCTTCATAGTGTGCTGAATGTGGTCTATGTGCGATAGAACGTTAGCCGACTATGTTGAAATAAATTGAGCGATGAGCGCGAAAAACTTTCTCTGCAGAACGTGAATTTTCGTAATAAAATTGAGCGATTTTTAAACGTTGTTCAGGTGTAAGTCTTTCCATAATGAAACGCTAAGCAATATTAAACAATAATAACATGACAAATAAAAAGCACCGCCACTTGGATCACCAATTATAAGGTGTATGAGATAAGGTAGTATAGATCCAGTTTCATTCATATTTGGTATGACGGCATATCAAGATATTAGTTCTCTACGAATTTCATTAAAATACCTCACAGATATGTTCTCTGCCAATGGTTGTCTTTTGTATTTCAGGATTTAACAACTCTTGAATGACTCAATGACATATTTGATGTTATATAAACTCAGAACTTTTTGACACAAGAGCGCACTTTATATTCTTTACAGTAACTTAGAATATTCATTTCGGCCAATAAATGGAATTAAATCAAAAAATAGCATAAACTCAGCGACAGTGCATCGATCGACTTAATTGAACCTGTGACCTTGTTCCAGCAAGAACCACTGTTTATCGATGGGGTGATGATTTCAATCCAGGTCATAGATCACTTCCAGACGAGTATGTTGTTCAAAATCTGTTGTTATTCCGAAAACTATTGATGTTGTGCGCGAACAAATAGTGCAAGATCGTCAAACGACCTATCGTGAGATTGATTGATTTTTGATTTTACGCGTTTGGTCCCACACAATTTTTCAATCGCTATAAAAAAGGCTTGGATCGATTGGTCGAGAGAATATAAAAAAACGATAGCATTGCTTCGAAGCATGTGTATGAAATCGTAACAGGATTTTTATGCGACTTCTGATCCCATAACATCTCGCACCTTAACACAACATTCATCCAACCAAATTTTTGGTTTTTTTTTTTTAATAGCGGTAAGCATCAAAAATCGGGGTGCAGGGAAGAGGGTATATAATATTTCTCCAACCGAATTACCAGATTAGGTATTACTTGATGCGAGAGAAAATGGCATTTAAGCATCCTCTATTGTAATCCATTATAAGTTTCTTAGTTTTGTCAGTTGCCTTTCAAGAAAATAAGAAAACCAAACCAACCGCCAAAGATGGAACACTCTTCGCCAAGATCGCGCGAGCACTCAAAGATCGAGTGAAACAACTGACTTGGCATCGAATGAATTCTATTTATTCCCTTACATAAAACATAAACTAAGAGCTCGACATTTTCAGCACCTGAAATGGCGGTTGTTGCCAAAGCTTATGGACAATATTTTGAAAAAAATAAATAAAGCGAAATAGGCAGGAGGATGCACTGCAGAAGAAACAAAAGGACGAGTTTTTCCTGAATTTGATTAAGATATCTGACATATTGACCGTCAGACTGAGAGCCTTCCTGCATTTTTTATTGCAACCATATTTGCATTTGTTGTTGCTCTATATCAGTATAAGTTTTTTAATTGCTTTGAAACAAGTGCAGTGTAGTAATTTAGTTGTCACAAACCACAAACATTTATTTCGGTAGCAATTTAACACAACAATAACAAATTTAATTTAGAAAATATATTTATTTCCAAACTCTCTAAAGAGAATTATACTTTCTTAACTTTCACTTTAGACCAACAATTTAATCTAATCTTTATTGATTTATCTCAGTGATTGTTTACGAAAACTCAATTTATTCTCATGTTTACAACGCATTCTGACAGGCGAACTCATGTTTCCATCAGCTCAAGCACGCAGGCTACGCCACACACGTGTGTCAATCAAAACTTTGGCTCAACAACAGGCGGCTCATGCAAATGTGGAAATGTTCACCTCGGAAGACCGTCATGCCGACATCACTTTAATTTAGCTGTGGGTATATAGGTATGCGTGTGTGGAAATAGAGACTGCCGCTGCCTCGGCATTTAATCTAATTTAATTGTTGCCAAAAAGTTTTTCTTTGAAAATTTAAAAATGCTGCCAGCTTGGGGAATTCATTGCGTCTGTGCGCCTACAGGTATGCTAACTTATTGTCCAAGTTGAGATTTTCGCTCAACTTGGCTACGAAAGTCGCACACATTGCGGCAATTATAAGCAAAAAGTTTTTCTCAATAAAACTTTTCTAAGCGTAACAGCTGTACAACGGTTCCACTAGTTTACCTTCACAACCGTGGCATATGCGCTGCCTTTGCATCAACGCTGTCAGCGGTGCGCCACACAATTTTTCACCAACACAAATGACAAATTTGCTTAGGTGCGGCAATAATTCAAGCTAAACAGACAACATGATGTCGCCCAGTGTTCGCCAAACCTGCGCCGTGGCGTCTTCAGGCGAGCCGGATGACCTCAATTTGTCGTTCCTCTGAGATGTGTAAGTATCTGTCATGTAAGGAAGCATGTAAATTTGTGTCGGTTAGACCTTCTTGGTTACACATACATACATACACACATGTACAACAATGAAAAGAATTGCTGTGTGTCTTTCAACGCTGTCTTTTTAGCGCAAAACCTGTCCGTCTGCTGCGCAAAATAGCAAATCACATTAGTATCTGGGCAAGCGACTGCGACTGAGATGTCACAGCAGCTTGGCCACGACTACGGTGACAACCGCAAGCAAGTAGCCGCAACGCTTTGCCTACAACGAAGACACTAAAAAGCTGCTAAGAGCAGCTGCTTTCCTTCCGTATTTTATCGCCTTTTATGGCTGAGAAAAACTTGAAAGCACCAAAGCTGGTGGCTGTGTGACTTTATGTGAAATGTAAACAAGTAGATAAAAGAAAATGTAATCTAATTTTTACCTGTCGCCAGCACCATTACTACGTTTGACTGGCTCTCGATGGCACCTCGCTGTTGCTAGGCGCACAAACATTTAGCTTGAAAAAAGTTCCATCTTCCCCGCAATTTGTTCTTTTTTTCGCAGAAACTTGTTGTTTGTTGTTGTTCTATATTTGAAAAAAACTATTTCCTGTACTTTCTGTTCCTGTACTCTAAATCTAAAATTCTCATCGCCATCAATAACAATTAATCCCTCAAAGTGAATAAGGGTGAACACTTTGTTGGGTCTGCCATATATCGAATATAATCCACAACTATTTGTAAGATCAACACCATTTACTGCTAGCTCTTTAAGTAGGAGTCTAATAAAAAAGCAAGCTCTACAAATGCCATGCTCTCTGCACTCTGCCTGATGTTGCAACGAGCTGATTTCCAAAGTAACTATGATCTTCTTGATGTTCCATCCCTTTACGATTATTCCAACTTAACATGATATCAAAAACTTTGATCATAACCTCGCCTCATACTGCGCTCAAGTGAATACCATTCGTTTCATGATTATGCAAAAAAAAAAAAAAAATATTTTATATTTTAGAGGCTTATATGTAAGTGGGAATAAAGTAGTTAGAGTCGATCAGTATCACTCGCGTGAGGATTTTTGACTCTTTTAACTTTTAATAAAAGTCATTCTTTAAATTCGAATTTCGAAATATATACCAACAGTTTCATAACTTCTTACGAATACGTAAACGATGGTCAATGCCAGTTTCGGGTATTCCTTCTGGTTCGCCGAAGGTATAACTGCCGAGTTGCTTTAACCTCAGTCTTGTAAAAGCTAGACAATGGCGGAGAAAGTTCCTAGATATTTCCACCTCACCTCCACCCACATAACTTTGGAAATATCCATTCAACTGGATATTTCTCCTTACCACAATCAATTGTGTCTATTGAATATTGAACAGTAAGAACTACTACGATTGCTACAAGATGAACATTACTAAGGGCAAGTAAAGAGTGATCCATTTCGAAGTTCAATACTCTTAAAAAAAAAAAACAACACAGAAACTTCAAATTTAATGGGAAATATTTACTAACATTCGAAGAACATTTATGGGCATATATTTCTTGATGATTATCATTTTCAAATGATAGCCACGGCTACGTCTGTCATGCTCCATCTATTGACTCCAATTTTCTATAACTCGTCCGTGTATTACGACGGCTAACTCTCGAATGTTTTGCTCCAAGGCCTGAATTAATTTTCCGCTTACACTTTAGATTTACATATCCTTATATAGTCGGCTATCATGGCGCGATAATGGTCGCCACAGAAGGTTACGTTCTCATCGGCACCATTTTTGAAGAAATGTGATGGAATCATCAGTCCACAAACCACACCAAACCGTTGATTTTTTGTGGATGAAATGGCAGTTCTTGAAAATGTTTTTCGTCCAAAATGCGACAATTTTATCTGTTGAGCCAGAAATAGGCCTTATCGCTTAACAAAATTTAAGTCAAAAACTAAGGATCTTTTTGCAGCTCTTCAAGGGCCCATAGAGAGTAACGATGTCCCTTGGGAAGGTCGAGCGATTTTAGTTCTTGCACAAATTGTTTTTTCGACGACAGTCATCCGTGCGTCCGTCCAAGTTGCTCTGAATGGCGCTGAATCTACTATACATGGTCTTCGTGTACACTTTCACCTACGACTGCTATATTGTCATTCTTTCCATGATGAAATGATCTATCAAAACAAAGCCATGGAAAAGTACCTTTACCCGGATCACCCGTTTGTTCCGTAGATCCCTTGCTTCCCACACTAAGCCAGAAGGATCTCGCAGTCACGTAGAGGCTGCATGCCAACCAACTTACTGAACACATGGGGGTGCATATGTCCTTTCCTTAAACGCAAACTGACAACGGTGATCCAGTTTCATTCCGATATTAGCGGAGTAAGGGTACCCCATTGGCTATCCTGTTTCCAGAAACCTTAGCGGGTCTGAGAATGAAATGCTTGTTTGATGCTACAATACATACATATATCTAGTTAGGTTTGACATTCCGTAACTTAATCTACAACTACTTAGTCACTTTTACCTGAAATACCATAGAGTAGTGCTTGTCGGAGGGCTCCTTATAAACGACGTCCCCCCGTTAACCAATGGAAATAAAGTTTCTTCATCTATATGGCTTTGAATTTATGTCTAATAAAGTAGTCCAAACTACATAGATAATTCTTAATAATCCGATTGATTAGTTGAACTAAACATAAATATATCAATTCAGTGCCAAAGAAGTAGCAAAGGCCGGTGTCCATTGAAATTAGTTAGTATTATGGTAGTATTGCAGATACCGAAGACCTTAAAATGGGATCCGGAATTAGATATTTCGTATCGACCTAGAGACTTGAACCCATCAAAAATCTGCTTCCTACAAATAGCAAAATACCAATTTAACTGAGGTGAAAGCTTACAAGCTTTTGAATGGTCTTGCGACCGCGCAAAGCACCAATGGTTTCCCAGCATTCGCCAAGCTCGTGAAACCCAACCATTCTGTAGCAAAACTCAACTAGGTTGAGGTGCTTGGAACATTTCGATACCAGTCTAACTTTAATATTATTTCATTTACGCCACACACCTAATACTGTGTGAACTCATATTTCTCCAAGAGAATGCCCTTCTTTGCTTTATCGCACCTGCTGCGCGACACAATAGTCGATGGCTCCGCAATAATGCCACAAAGCCTGTTAAACGTTCGGAACTACGCCTGTTCAGCCACTAAACAGTCCCCCACTTCCAGCAACTTAACACATACGAGGCATTACATACTTATGTGGCAGCACCAACGTTATGGCCGAGACTGACACACACAAGAACATGCTCACCGTTGGGCAGCAGCCAAGCAAGTTGTAGTTGGCCGTTGATTTAGTTACCCACTTGTTGATCCTTACAAATTGTTATCCTTTATTTATGGCAGATTGGTCGCCACTCGTTGCTTGTGCGCCACGTTGCATGGCCATGGTAAGCTATGCGGAGAGGACGGGGAGCGCATACGCGCTGACCGTTCCATTGTCGCTGCCAAATGTTCTGCCGCCGGTGGATTGTGCTGGCTTGTTTTGTGTCAGCTTTTGAAGCACTTTCCTTTGCTGTGTTGTTGCCACAGTTAAGTAGCTACACATGTAAGCCAAATGTTGCATGCAACATGGAGCGGTGTTCGCACTAGCTTTTGCGGCGACTGCTGTCGATGTGGCTGTGGCCATTACAATTTCATTTTGTTGTAGTTTTTCATGTAGTTGTTGTTGCTATTGGTGTATCGGGTACTTAGCTCGTTGGTTGACAGCGTAATTTATTTTTTCGCACCATTACAAATGTGCGATTTTTTTTTGAGGCTATTGTTGTTTTTGTTGTTGCTGTTGGCAACTCCAACTGTGTAGCGTGTGTTGTGTCTACCTTTGGTAGCGAGTAAAGTACCACCTGGAATAAGATGCTTAATGCTGCCATCAATGGCAGAACCTTGTAGTACACACGCACACACACATACACACGCACTTACATTACTGACACTCCACAGGCAAGGCAGAGCACCAGCACCGTTAACTCAAGCAGTCGCCTATATACGGTGGAATGCGCTCACACTCCGCTCCTTAAATGGCGGCATTGGCAATGACAGCCGAAAATTTATGGCTGATTACTGTTAGAGAGCGTTACTTTGATAATTACCCACATGCGAATGGAGAAGCAATTGGGACGGAAAGGGATTTTTATTGGCCGAAAATCAACAAATTAATAGAGTTCTATGAGTCTGTCCCCGGTGCTAAGTGGCTATAAGTCACCGTATTTTATTGGTTAACAAACAGCAGGTGGCAATGACCTTAAGTAAAATTCAATTAAATTTCGTAAATGAAAATCTCCACGGATGAAGTGCGAAATAGAAAATTAATATTTACTTGAAGAGCAATAATTTTCAATTTGTTTAAGAGTAACCTCAAAAGAGAAAAGTTTCTTACCGAAATAATCGAAAAATGTAGCTAAGATATCTCCTTTCTTAAAATAAGACTAACGCATCAATTCGCGGTGGGTGGAAAGCATGATGCAGTGGACCAAATAATTAAAAACAGTTTTTAAATAAGAAAATCATTCATGCACAGAGACAAAGTACTTAGCAGCACATAACTTAAGCAGGTTTCTATTTTCGTCGAGACAGGCGCAGTTAACAAAAATTTGGAAATAATCCAGTGATGAATGGAACGAGTTTTTAAGCATCGAGATCTAAAACTGCTCAGCTACGCAAACACCAAAAAAAAATCAATATTTTAGACTTGAAATTAAAACTTAATACATTTTAGACCCTGAACAGAGTAAATTAAGTTAATAAGACTCAATAGGAAGCGTCGGAGACTCTACAAAATATATACCATATGTATGTGGTTTGAACAAAAAGTATTCCGAATTTTGAATCGCGGGCTATGTGTATTCGATTATCAACTATTTTGTTGCATTAGGTATTTATACCCCTTACTTATACTGACAAGGTCGGGCATTTAGAATATTTAGTTACTTTTGACAGCTCTTTTTCTTGGTCACTTTCGAACAAACATAGCGTTATGTTGACATTGCTTTCTGTTTATAATGAGGAAACCAAAGCTCAGTCATCCCCAAATTAGATGTCGCATGAACCAAAACCAAAAAAAGCACGCTCAGTTATGTCGAATGTGAAAATTTTGCTAACTGAATAAAATTACAACGCTTGAATCTCTTCAGCTTTTTGTTCGTCCTAAATGAATCAATTTTGCTTGTTATCCAGAAGCCAGAAACGCGCCTCATCGCTGAACAAAATTTGACTCGAAAACCTCGGATCTCTTTGGAGCTTTTGAAGCGAAGCTATGTCTCTTGGGAAAGTCGAGCGGCGTTCTTCTACAAGCTTTATTTTGTACGCTTGGGTCACTCGTTAATTATAGATCTCAAAGATCTTACAACCAACTCAGCAAAGCTCCGATCATAATACTAAATTTAATATACTTGTAAAAGCAAGTTAATTAAACTTTTTTAAACGAATTTGATTGCACATTTTAAAGCAAAGTTAAAATCTAATCTAGATATTTTCATCGCGACTTAATAAGCCATCAGATGCACGTATAAACAAAAATCTCACAACGCACCCATTGACTTCACACGATTGTTCTAAAGGGCGTTGTGTAGAAGAAAGTAATCAAAATAAACAAATTTATTTTTAGTTGTAGCACAAATAATTTCATTCAATTACCATTCCCATACAAATTGCCAACAATAAAAAATGCAACACAAAGAGAGCGGCGAGCATCGCCAAAAATGGCAATGTACCAACTCGAGTCAGCCGCACATCCATCCACCGATAGCATGAACACCAAGTTATCCGACGGTATCCAGATGCCATGATGTTAGCTGGTAAGAGCAGGGCGAACGTAATGGGTCACACTAAATTGTTTTCGCCTTCACGCTCTGCACAACACGGCCCCTCACCCTCTGCCTCTCATATGTACGTACATGTTCTCAGCTCCCCTGAGGATGCTGGTTTTTGTAAAATTTGTCACAATACCATTGAACGCGAAATTCATTCATCTGGCGTACCAACGAACCATTCCAATCAACCGTACGGTCCGACCAACCCAATCACTCTGACGGCAGCAACCGCCCGCCCAGCCATTCATTTATTCCCCCCTCTCATCAATTGCTGCGAGTGCGCCTCCAGTCGTTCAGCTTAGCTCATTCAATCATTCAGTCATTCAATTTCGTTCTTTTCATTACAATTTGCCTTCGCCCCGCACCTCCCGCACCCCGGGATTGGCTGCCATCGCTCTGACTGCGACTCTGTGCGGTTGTTTAGTACTTTTAATATTGTAACTGGCATTGTTATTGTTATTGTTGATCCCTGCCTCAATTTCTATTTGCATTTATTACATCAAAAATCAATTGCTCCATAAAAACATCAACAAACTCGGAAAGAAAAAAAGTGCAGGACCACAGCATATTTCGACTTCGGCCCGAAAGATGCTCATATCACAGAAGCGGAGTTTATCGCTGGCCACAGGCAACTTGGCATACTCGCATACTATATAATTTTCCAGTTTTACCAATCTACGAGCGCTACAATACACGGCTAAAGTTTGCTTCGTTTTGAAGAAGCCTTTCTTAGTTTACTTAGAAGCTTGTCAAAGGGCTCAAGAGATGCCGTATATCTCAAGCCGTACTTGTATATCTCAAGAACGCACAGTACTTACCAATAGTCTCTCAAGCTATAAAGTTTTGTTTTCGACAAATCCTAATTTTTAAGTCATTACGTCTTCGAGTTCCAGGTAAAAGATTGAATATATTTTTGAGAACCTGAAATTAAGTAACCAGGGAAATAAATAATGTGGCTAAAATGCTACTTTTTGAATGAAAAAATCGTACTGTTGAAGCAAGAATTTGGATTGATGATGAGTTTCTAGACACTGTCCCAGGAAAATCAACGATCCATAATCGGTATGATCAGTTTAGAAGTGGTGAAAGGAGCAGTGAACACAATGGTTGTTACCGACGAAAACATCAAAAAAGGCCACAAAATAAATTTGGATGACCGTAAAGTGACGGTCTCTGAAGATATCAACTAAATGTGTACATAGTATCTTTCACGACTATTTATGTATGAGAAAGCTCAGTGTAAAATGAATGGGTTTATGCTATTTGACAATTAATGAAACATGGCTCCGATTGAACTGCAAACGATGAACCCGTTTCAAAGCGTGGAAAAACGCAAGAGTCGGTTGGCAAGGTTATGGCGTCTGTGGTTTAGGACCTAATATAATTGATATTGACTACCTTAAAAAAGAAAGGAAGATCAACAGCGGCTATTACCTATCATTACTGGGCTGTTTAAGAGACGAAATGATCGAAAAAACGGACGCATTTGACGAAAAAGAAAGTGCTGTTTCATCAAGATAATACACTGTAACGCAAGTCAGAGAAAAGAACGGCAAAATTCATTAACTGGTCTTCAAATCGCTTTTTCGTTATCCGTATACTCCCGACCAAATCCCCAGCTACTGTTTTCGGATTCCAAAAGAATGCTCGCTAGGAAAAAAATGGGCATCGTCCTTCCGGCCGTGAATGTAGTCGTCGTTTCATACCGGTTCAATTGTTTTCAATATATGCATTTCTTGTTCGAAGTGACTCCAATACTTTTTTCATGTTCTATATTTCATGCAGAGCATGACTTATGCGGTGTGTCCACTAATTCAACTTTCTAGCATATCTTCAATGGGCGGTATTTAATTTCACTTGTTATTTTCTTTCCAAAAACAGCCATCCAATCACCGACCGATATTGATCCATTTCAATTTTTCTAAAATATGCGAAAAATACACATATGTATTAGACCGATTCAAAAGAATGTTTGTTAGCAGCCGTCTACGACAATACTGAGAGATAGTCGCACCAGCGGGCGGTGAGGTCAAGTACTTATTGGACCAACCTCTTACAAGCGACTGTGTCAGGTTTAGAAGAAGTTTTTTTGCTGAGATTTGAGTGTTGTTTTAACCAAATGTGACTACGATTTTTTCGAGTCAGTTTTTCTGAGGGCTTAATATATAAACAATTTCTTTATTTGTCTTAATATATTCTTTAATATTATTTAACATGTATTGATCTTTATAGTTGAATTCACCACAGTTTCTTAGATCGCGATTTTTCTCTCTGTATAGTCCCTCCAACGAATTGTCAAATGTCAGAAATAAATCCAATGAAAACTTTAGCAACAGCAAAAACGTGTACTTCAAATGTTGATAGAATTAAGAGACCGTGCAGAGATTTCTACCATCACAAACGGATATTTTCCAAAAAATGTTGATTTCGTGTTTGTTGTGCTGTTATTATTTCTATTGCACCGACAGCTATTGCTCAGTGCTGGACAAGCCACGATTGCCTATGAGTGCAGAGAAAGAAAACTAGGAACTAAAACTCCGAAGGTTCTAAATTAAATTCAGCAAACGCTCTTCCTACCACTTACAGCCCTACCAACACTTTCTCTTGCTTCTCACCTCCGCCATCGCGCTCGATTTGCCATCCTTTGGTTTGCATGCGAAAACTTTGATGTATTGAAATGTCAAATGGATTTACTTGAATTGCAGCAACAAACAACAACGACAACAACCAAAAAGCAAAAAATTGTCGAATACAAAGTGTTTGCTGGCAAATTGCAAATAGAAATATCGTAGATGGAAAATGGTTTGAAAAATTGTAATGCCTACCTCGGGGGAATTGATTGAAGGACGAAGGCTACGAGTGAATGGAAATCATTTAAATTTGAATTGTACGCCTATTTACTACCTAGTCCTGCTTTATTTTTTTCCACAAAGCTGACAGACACACACACGCATATATAGGTATATATGTAGTAATGCACTTGCTTAGCAGTGTTGGAAGTGTAAAGGCAACAACAATAGCAGCACAAAGGTTGTAGCAATAATTGAAATTGAAATGTTGAGCGCTGCGCTCGTTAATGGCCTGTAAGGATGAAATGGTCGGAGGATTTGTCAACTTTGTCGCTTATAATAGATAACTGTAATATAACATAGACAATTTAATTGATTTCGCTTTTTTGTTTTTTTTTTTTTTTTGCCTTCGAAATAAAATGACACTTTTTTGTGCTGTTGTGGGAGGCAGTGCAATGCATTTAAATGTCACTGATTTCGTTTATTTTGTGCTATTTCCATAAATTACTTATTAGGAGTCATTTAAGGACGCTTTGACAGTATAAATTTGCCGAATTTAGAAGTATCCTATGATGGACATGTGAAGTTAGTTGTGAGTTGATTAGGCGTTTTTATTCACCCATCTCCAAGATTTTTTTATCTTTGCAAGGCATACGAGTATAATCATTGTCATAGAAGTAAAATCGGGACCCGAAAAGATTGCAATGGATTTTTGCATAAGAAGAACTACGTAAGACGAACAAGGGACTGCTTATTTCACAGATTTAATTATAAGCATTTGTCCAGTGAACGGAGCAGACAGAAAGCGTAGAAAGAATAAAAAATAATCAATATGGAAGAATATGCACTGGGATTATTATTGATGTAATGTATACTTGTACATATCTTGAATGGTCTCTTTAAAAAATTAATTCCTAATTTTATATTTTCAAATTTTATGACCGAATATAAATAAAAATCAACGCAGTTTGAGCCACAGAATATAATCTTAAATACAGATCAGTGACAACAGGTGACTTTTTTGATGAAAGAGAGCCAAATATCAAAAGAGATCGTACCACTTAGATTAATCGACTCCATCGCTACCCAAGAAATAAATTCTTCCGACTTTGTGACAACTGGTTGTTCCATTAACATAAGAGATATTTAATACATCTTAGATATTCTAAGGGTTTAATCACTCCCATATCTTGAATAAAAAATGACACAATTGTTTTAAAATTCAAGGAAAATAAATCTGTATTTGTTTTTGCTTTATTTGTTCTTACTTCTTCTTCTTCTTTATTAGCGTAGTCACCGCTTACGCGATTATAGCCGAAATATTTAAAGATTTTCGAACTTTATTGTGACTTTATACTGCATATATCGAGCAATGTTTGAGTGATCTCATTGAAGTTGAGAGGTCGTGACCCCATATACAGGGTTTGTCCGGAAATAATAAAACTTCTTTTCCACCGCGACTGTACTTCGGAGCATGCACACACCGACTGGATTCGGTGGAGAGCGTTCCTAGCTAACGAAATAGCGGCTGGTCAGTTGTCTCCGAGCACCTGGAGAGTCAGGACAAACATTTTGGCACGACATATCTCTTTGAGTAGTCCATGTTGAGCAGAAATTCGGTAAATCCACGAAAGAGACGTTTGATATGATCAAGCATGCTTACCCAGATGTTTCTTTGGCAAAAAGTGGTGTATTTCGGTGGCACCAAGCCGTTTGGCACACGCCGGCGTGTCCTTGCCCAAAAAGGGAAGAGCAAGCAAATCCAAAGTGAAAACGATGCTCATTGTCTTTTTTGACATCAAAGGCATTATACACCATGAATTTGCTCTTCCTGGACAAACCGTCAGTGCAAAATTTTCAAGAAACTCAGACGAAGGGTCAATGGGGTCTAACAAGACAACGCAGCCGATTGGAAGTTTCATCACGACAACGCCCCGGCTCACACCGCCTTTCCTCTGAACAGCTGGGTAGCTATCCTAACGCTTCCACAACTGCCCTACATCAAAGATGTTGCCCCCTCGGACTATTTTTTCGTTTACTTGCCGATGAATGGGAAGCATTTTGAGGCCCTACAGCCTAGAGGGGATCCAAGCAGCATGCACCTCGATGCTCAAAGCTATACCGGGGAATGCCGTGTAAACTTGCTCTCACTCAAGAACTGAAACCATTGGACCTCCGTATATCTCGTGAGTTTGCTTATTTTGCCTTGGAACAACTCGAAAACGAAAAAAATGTGGTGGTGTGGTGAATAAACAAAATTGTCGATGCTGGTGCGAGGAATATCTACAAGTTATTCAAGAGTTTGATGTGGTGGAATCATCGATCCGTACTACTTTCGAAATGAAGCTGGTGACACCGTTACTGCCTATGACTAGCGGTATAGATCGTTGATAGCCAACTTTAAATGGCCGCAAGTGGAAGAAATTGATCTTAACCAAAGCGAATTTTTCCTGTGCTTAGGCTCAAAAGATTGATCATACTAAAAAATAGTTTCAAAATGTTGAAAGGTAACCATAATCCACAGAACAGACTCGATGAGAACTTTCAAAAAATGCAGCCTTTTAAGCTTTCGTTCTGCTAAATTAAAGTATTGCGTAATGAGTGAATGTTCTATACTCTAAGTCATAAAAAGTGAGTACACTTCTACACCAATATATATTTATGAAATCAAAAAAAAAAAAATATTTCACCGCGCTAGTGTCCTTTTACATTTTCCCAAACTCTCATAAAACAAGAGTATGCATTTCGCGCGCAATAAATTGCAATTCCATTTTTGATACAATACAACAACATTACAAAAACACAAATCGTTAACGGTTTCAAACTCACCGTATAACAGTATAAAATGTACACATAACCAGCAAAGGTTTTTCGAAGCAAGAATTTCCTTTGGGAAATTTCAACAACTTTGTAAAGAAAAACAAAAAGAAAGCATCAAATAATATGAAGCAAAGCGACTTACCCAGCCAAAGCAGATACTAAGTTTCTGTTTCGACAACAAATAATTGCGCACATTGCGGCATGCCGCGTGCTGAATGCTGCATGCCGAGTGCCGAGTGCCACACCGCTGTCATTTCCACTTTTGTTGGCAGTTTTGGCCGCTTAAACAATTCCGCTGCCACAGCCGCAGCCGCGCAATTTCAATTGCTCATACTCCAGCACATGATGGCACACACTGCCATACATATACAAACATGTCTACATATAATCATGTGACAATGTGCTGGAATATAAAAGCAAAGCGGAAACGGATATTTCAACATGTATCATAGTGCTTACATTTCTATTTCTGGTTCAATTTTGACGCGGTGCTGATATGAGCCCACAGCGTTGCCAACACAATCAAATCGTCAACACACGTTTTTGCATTGAAATGTTATGACTTTCAATTCGCCTTTCGCATCTTTCTCCCGCCACGTTGCTTAACACTTTGGGCTTTCTTGTTGCGGCATTTATTGGCTTGTCTTCACAAACGGGTTTCTGCGATTTTCCTCAATTTGTTCATTCCTTTGCGTAATCTGTCATTACTGTTCAACAGTAAAAAAGCGGCACGCCTCAGCCATTTAGAGGCAGGCATTAGTGGGCGTTGTAGATTGTTGCAAGTTTATTGCCTATTCAATTTTCAATAATCAGTAGGATGATATGTGTCGCGTTTCATCAAAAATAATCGAAACGATTTTCTATCTCTTGTGTCTGTGAGCTTGTCTGTATTCAAATATTCAATATTTGCAAATCGAGCTCTATAACTTTAACAGTAAATGTATGTAATAGATGATCCAAATAGATACACTTTTTTCAATAGCCTTTTTTGACAGCTCACAGCCGGTTCAAACTGTCATGCTTTTTGGTATTTCGACATGACAAGGACTTCCGCCTAAAGTCGATTCGCAGCAACTCTCAATGGCGTATGGAATGACTTGTCGCATTATACATCGGAATCTTAAAACGAAAGCGTACAAAAACCAGATTATGCAAGAACTGAAGTCGCATGACCTTTCCAAATGACATCGCTTCGCTCTATGTGTTCTCTGGAAAAGTTCCAAAAAGATCCGATTGCTCGAACCAGCCATAGAAAATTTCACTCAACGGATGGACCTTCTGAGATAAATGAATACCAAAAATTGGCCGATGTCACGCCCATTGTTATATTAATTATTAGTTTTTTTTTTTTTTTTTTTTTGCTATTTTGCTATCACACTTGGGGAATCTGAGTTCCTAAATGAACACATGTCTGAACTTTTGGAAATCTATATACTCCTTGACTTTATACTCGATATTTTCAAGCACACAGTAACCAAACTCTCACGGTTTCTCTCTGCCCATATACCCGCGAAGGTATTGAGGGTGGTTAGCATCCATTGGAAGAGAGAAGAAGTGTGATTCAAAGCTTGGAGAAAGGCTAATGGTGGGATTCAACATATTGTCTGGAATTCTCAATCAACTTCAGTTTCAGACTTCCTGACTATTGCAGTGTTTTTCAAGCCTAGGTTGCATTAATTAAGCTAGCGAGGCTGTTTCGTAGCTATTCACTTTGACAGCCTTTTAAGCCAGTTAAGCCTACTAAGGGTGCATTAAGGACTGGTTAAAGAATGTCTAACATCGTTATCATTGGCATAGAATCACTTTATGACCGTTCCCACGACAGTCGGGCTTACGTAATCGGAAGGGATCCGAATTTTTTTTTGATCCGGTCAAGGATTGTCAACTCGACAGAACTCTGCCGCTACAACAAAAACAACAGATATCACTTGGTGATAAGACTTATATGTTGCCAGGTCACAGCGGAATCGCAGGTAACTGTAAATCTGATGAGGAAAAGTGATCAGTAAAATAGAAACGAGCCAATGCTTCCCTACCATATTGTTAAACTTCGCGGAATCTTAACTAGCCATTGGTTCATGAACTGTCGTAAAATATTTTCACCGTAATAAGGCTGGCATTTCCTTAATTATGGGGATCCTAATAGTATATAGAATCATCGCTGTTCATGCTGAAAGGCTGGCTGGGAAGTTTCCCGGATGCCAGTTATAGGAGCTGTATGGTAGAGGACGAGGTGGAAACAGCTCATTTTTTCTTGATTTTCTCGCGCTTACGGAGTCAAGACTTAAACACATAACAGAAAGAAACGTCTGTGCAAATTTATATTGATTGATTATGTTCTATTTTTATAGCCTCACAGAGACTTCATAGTAGTCCAGCTGCGAACTCTGGATCAGCCACCTGACCAAACCTAACCTAGAAGTCTCTATAGAATAATTTGACGTTCATTGACATTTCATAGCTAATTATGAGCATCACGTGTCACATCTCAACTATGACAAGTTCAATATCAATTTTATTTTCATAGCTACATGTCAGTAGGCTTATTCGTATATAAATTCGTTGTTATCTCAGCCGAATATGAGGCAGATGATAATAATTGATGTGAATTTAAATCATGAAATGCTGCCACCATCCCGTATTCACAGTTTCGCTCATCATCAACGAATATTTGAGAGCTAATTATGAATAATATGCAGCTCATTGCTGGCGCATTGAAATCGAATGCCAATGAATATATAAATAGATGAATATATATCTACAACAACATCAACAATCACTAACACATCAGCACATGTACATACAAGTAGTGAACACATTCATTAACACCTCAAATAATTGGCAGCGCCATTAAATTAATTAAGCACCTTGTTAACCAAAATACCAAATAATAAATTAATTAAAACATAAATGCAAAAAAAAAATCGGGGAAACGAGAATGCAAAAACGAGCGCAAACTCACGAAGTGGCAAAAAATCGTCACGTTTCGGCAAATATTTGCAACTGGCTAATTAATAATAAAATTCTGTATATTATTAAATATTCAAAATGCAAAGCATACAGCTCAGAGGCGAACAAACAGACGAATGCGTGTGGATGTGTGCTTACACCCACACATGTGCAACTGGGCCGTGAGAGTCGCGGCGCGAAATGCTAGCAAAGCGAATGCGGGTTGCTCTGCGCTCCCCCGTGCCGAGGCTGTGAGCCTTTGTGACGGTGCGCATGCAAATGTGCATATGTGTGTGCATGCCGTTGCAAGCTATTATAACGGTAAACGAGCATGCTTGCATGTACATAAATATGTATATGTATACACCTGTAGTTACAAGCATGGAGGTATTTATATTGAAAAAGTGGCACCATTGCCAGGGTAGCGTAAAAGTATGCCACTTTGTGAGAGGCCTTTTCATAGTCGCGCACCTGCAAACAAGCATACTGGCTCACAGTATCGCGCCAAAGATCAGCAGTCATATAAGCTATTGTAGGAGAGTAGATATGAATCTGCTTATTCGTGAAGAATTCTAGTGGGAGTGGTCAAATTGGTGGTTATGGAGCACTAAGTCAGCAAAAAAATTCGGTTAATATATATTTGATTCGCTGCTTCTGTTAAGACTACTACCATTAGCCCAAAATGGTAAGACTTTGTTCATAATTTAAAAATTATTAATTTATTTTTCAAAATCTAGGTCGTCCCCTTCAAAGTAATACCCCGTGGCCTCAATACACTTGTGTCAATGTATTTTCAAATCCTCGAAACAGTTGTTAGAGTCAATTACTGTAATAACCTTCACTGCACGTAGCGACTCACGTTTAATCTTTTCAACTGACTCTGAATGGTTTCCCCAGAAGGTCGTTTGAGTTCGGTGCATAGACGGAAGTCAGACGGAGATACATATATCAAGCGAATAAGATAATTGTGGCACGATATTACCAATAAATTTGGCGAAAAACGCACGAAGAATCTTTGCAGTATCCGACGGAGTATAATTGTGGTGCGACAACCAAAAGTTATTGACCCATAATCCTAGCATCTTTTTAAGAATAGGGTCACGTAAAGGACGCATAGCTTTTTAGTAGTAAACCTTGTTGATAGTTTGGTCGGTCGAAAGGAATTCAGAGTGTACCACACGTCGATATAACTGAAGCAAATAAAACCGTCAGCATTACCTTGACTTTTTAGCTGGTTTCACGAGATTTTTTAGGCTGCGGCTCACCTTTCCCACAATATTCAGCCGGTTGGTCTTGAACATATATTAAAGACTCATCGCCAATAATAATACGTTTCATGACATCCTGGTAGTCGGAAAGCATGGTTTCAAGGACGTTCAAGCAACGCTCTTTTTCGAAAAAAAACATTTTTTGTGATTTTGAAACCAATCGATTTTGGTAATCTGTATTTCTATGATCTGATCTGAATATCCTACCATCATGTTCCATCATACAAATGATTCTGATAAACTTTCTTAACTATTTTTAACTATTTTGAAGTAGAGGAATATCCGCAGAATTTATCTTGCTACACTGCGCATTTAGGTGTGTCCAGATGAGTACCCAATTTATACGACTACAAGTAACCATCTTGCTCTCAAAGTCCAGACATTAGTAGATCGACTCCTTTCTATTTCCGGATGTATGGATAGTACATGAACATCTACAAAGAAGATTTCGGTATTATCAACTAAGAGTTGGGCATCTCTCTATAACGTTCTCTATCGCTTTTATATCATCGGATTTCATCTACTTATTATTCTCCTTCCGATCTTGCTTCATAAGAAACTTTGATTGAATACCGCAGTATGAAATTGAATTCGGACCAAACGTGCGAACATAGTAAAGGAAGGTGTATGGCTGCGGTGTTGCTGTCAAACTATGAGAATCTGGGTTCCTAAAAGAACACCTGTCTGAACACTGAAATCCTCACAAACTTTGATTTTATACCGGATCAATTGGATCATGGAGTCGCCCAACCGAAATCTGGCGGCTCTCTCTACCTATATACCAAGAGAGAGTTGTGGGTGGGAAGGAGCCGTTGGAGGAGAGGGGCAATGAGCTCTTTTACGGAAGTGTTAAGGTTGTTGGAACGATTCTCTCAATCAATGCCAACTTCAGACTTGTTTGCCAAGCTGAGGTTGCAGCCATTAAGGTAGCAGTAGACTTACTACTTCGGAGTGCAGCCTGCTTTAGAGAAGTGGTCATATATTGCATAGCAGAGCGGCAATAGTAGCCTTGATCTAAATAAGTGTGGTTAAGACTGGCATGGGTGCCAGACCACTGTAGAATCGCAGGAAATTGTAAAGCTGATGAGCTAGCAAGGAAAGGCACCCTAAAACATCTAACAGTACAATCCTGTATCCTCTCCACCACTGAGTCATCAGCGGTACATGCGCTCTCTCAAAATACTATTGGCCCTCCCTGGTTTTAACAGACCATTCACCTATTGTCGTCCATGCTGTAATGTTTGAAATCTTACCAGACGCGTTACTCTATCGTCATATATTAATCGAAACAATTTTCGAATTATTGTACTTATATTTCGCACCGTGCTGTAGCGTACATTTGTACAGCTGTTGGCAGCGGTGTCATCGGATAAGGTAAATGTGTCCATTTGGTTGTTTTTATATGCGCTGTGGTGTATTATCCATCCATTCTGGCATCAATGTCGCTGACACTAACGCCGGCAATTTCATTTAGCCTGCAGGCGCAACACACAACGCGACGTGGCAACCTCGCGTGCAACACGCCGCCGTCGCTTCACAGCACAACGTCATTTGACTAGCTCGCCACGGCGGCATTTGTACGGTTTGCGCGCATATTTTATGCAATTAAAATTGCAAATGCAACGAAATTTACATTTTTTACATTTGCTGCAACAGATAAATGTGCACACGAACGCAAAACTATATGCGAATGTGAGTGTGTGTGCCTGTGCGCGCCAAACAGCGCTGAAAGTTGCATTGAAATATGCATGCGCGGGTGTGTGTTGTGCATGTGTGCGTGTTAAACACAAAGTCGCCTTGTTCAACATGACGCGCTGCGCCACAGCGCGCACGAATACAACAAAAACAAATACAACATATCGAACTGTTTCCCAAAGCGTTAAGCAAAACAAGAAAACGCCAGCAACCAATGGTTATGACGATGTGATCTGCATGTGATTTTAATGTGGCGCACACACACGCGCACGAGCCGTCTTGTATTGCATCGGGTTGCGCTCAATATATGGAAGTGGCACTTGCTGCAATTGACAAGCCGCGCGCTGTCCCACAGCCGTTGCGCCGGCGTTACATCAATTTTGACACAGCGTCACCATTATTGAGGACGGAGATTTACGCCAAATCGCTTTAGCAATCACACAAATATAATTACGCATCAACACAATGCAACGCGCCACACACAAACGCCCAGCTGACGTCCCACATTTCGACTGATTGGCGCGCGCGCCACATTTAAGTAAAGCGGAATAGGAAATCAGAAAATATTTCAGAATTCAAATGAGCCCCTCCTACATCCATTTATAATGCGCATAATTCACGCATCAAATCCGGTGTTAGATTTCCACAAAAAAACACACTGCCAATTTAAGCGCTAAGCGCTGTAATTTTGAAAAATTAGCTGACCTAAGCGCCGCGCGCGCGTCTAATTAAGTACTTATGTAGGCGCGCACTGTAGATCGATAAACTGACATGTAATTAGAAATAAATCAGCCGCGCCACACCTACAATTACACACCAGAAACAAAAAAGGCGAAAAGGGCGAAATTACCAGCAGCGCTGACGGTGACGTTGACCTTTGTCACGACAACAAGCCGCGGCGCACGTGAATTATTTTAGCCGTAAACAAATGACCAACAATTTTGGGGGAAAAACACACGAAAAACAGGGAAAAACAAAGGCTGAACAAAAAACCACCAAATTAGTGCGCTTAGCAGCAATAACAAATTGACTAAAATCAACAGAACGACAGCACCAGCAAAGGCAATAACAAAAATACACACGCATACATAAACACATATAACGGTACGCTTCGAATGAGCGACACGCCAAATCAAATAAATATGCGCCCGCCCAAAACACCGGCAAGGGCAGGTGAATCACTGTGCAGTGACACACGCCACACCTGCGACGCCGAAATGTATGCTAAAGATTTCGCTGTTTGTATTTTGGTCGCTCACAAATCAACAGTGCGTTGGCGCCAGCAAAACAAAGCCAAAGCGACAATGCAAAGCAATAATGAAAAGCACACAAAACGAAAGGTGTAGCTGAAGCCAAAGCACAAAAGCAATAACAGCAAAAACAATATGGCAAATAGCACAACGAAAAAATCACACAGAGTCTTAAGGCAGCGTATATTTGGCCCGCGAATGCTTATGCAAACCGAACCATCAATTACGTCAAAGCTGCTCATCAGCAAATCCCTACTTAAGCAGCAGTGGCAGTCAGCAACAGGACACAAAGCAACAATAACAACAACTACATAGACAGCATATAAAGCAGCGAGTGTAATTGTAAGACAATAAAACGGCGGCGGCAAAGCAAGCAACTTACTCGTGGTGACGTTAACGGCAGCGACGAAGGCAATAAAAGCATTTGCATAAAGATTTCACGTGACTTAAAGTAAATAAATAAGTGCACACATACAGATATACATGTTTAATGGTATAAAAAGTGTGGTGGTTTCACGAGAGTGTTGAGTTTCCACATGGACTGCGTATTTGCTTGTTGGAGAAGTCAAATTGTGGTGAATTTGTGCAAAAGCACTCAAGTTGAGTTTTTTTATTGGTAAAAGGGGAAGATTGAGCAATTACTTAACTGATACTGGGTTGAAGTTACTGCACGTGATGAGCACACTTGGTGCCTTTTATTTTCTCGTTGATTTCTTATCGTTTTAGAGATTGAGAGATATCGAAATTCAAATTAAGTAATTGCTTCAACTGAAAGTCAAAGTAGTGATGACCGCCATCGAAATATATGCGGTGAGTGTCCTGCAAAGTAATTTTGATCTTTCGCTGAAAACTCCAAGTAAGCGATCAACATCAAGATATAGAAACATACAGTTATATATGTATATCAAATTACGTAAGAAATGGATTTCCGGTCCTTGGCAACACCATCCCTCATTCTGAGGCTCAGCTTTCATTATTGGATAATATTGGACCATATCCAGTACGCAGCCGTAGCTGAGAGTGTACACGAAGACTGTAAAGAACTGATTCACGTCGAAATCTAAATTTTATCTCAAGCTCTTGGAAAGAAGTTCCGATGTTTTCGAGCCAAAGTTTGTTCAGCGATGAGGTCTATTACTGCTGCAATAGGAATGTAAACAAATTTCGTGATCTCTGCGACATTTGATCTCGGCGATTTGCGGACAATCCCGTTTCGATTCAGGCCTTGGAGCAAAGCATGCGTGCGTCATTCGTCAGCTATGAGTCGAAATGCTCGAACTCCTTATAATAAAACTGGCAACACGTGCGTGGTTTTTTAAAAAAATCCATAATCTGAGACCTTTCCCCATCTCAACCAATAACAAATTTATCTAATTAAAGCCAAAATCGAATAAAGTGTTGTTAGTGTTTCGAGTTTACTTGGGATTGTATACAAAAGCCTGTATTATTTTATGACAAGGTATATGGCAGATGACCCATACTTAGCATTAATGTATTTAAAATTAGACAGACCAGGAAATCCCTTTGACAGTTGAAACATTGTTTCAATAAAACGAAAGTAAATATCATACATCTTCGCTTACTAACGCAACTCACCACTTATGTACTAATCTAACGGAAAGGTGAATTTCATTCCTCCCCCATTTTTCTCGTGCATTCCCCTACTTTTATTTACGAGTCAGTGGTGAGTTCTTGCCACATGTTGGATTTTGCGCTTAGCACTCGTCAGCAGAGAATATGCTTTTACTATATTCACCATATTTCTGGCATCTCGCAAATCTACCACAGATATTATCATAAGCATGTTTATAGTTTCAAATTAGGCAACACCTTAGGGAATAGTAAACGCTGTGGCAGCAAAAAACAAAACAAGTGCAAACTTGTTATAGTTGGTAATAAGTTGTCGAGATTAATTTGTCGCCGTTGTTGTTGTATGGGTATTAAAGTAAAGGATTTCTGCAAAGTAAGGACAAAGAAAAGTCGTATACCTAAGTATGTACATATATTGGATCTATGGTTCTACTCATAGAAATTCAAAATTTAAACTTAAAGACATTCAATATAATGTGTACTCACACACTAAACGACATAAGTTTAGTTAGAATAAAGAAAATCAATATAATATATACATATGTAGTAATTGCTATTCAAACACGGCGGCGAAGAACTGATAAGGAGCACGCATCAGCTTCTTGGCAAAATATGGTCGGACGAAACGGTCTCAACGATTAGAATTTAAGTGTGCTCTGCCCAATCCACAAATAGGGAGACCCCACAATCTGCGCCAAATACCGTGGGATAAGCCTCCTCAACGTCGCATATAAGGTTCTATCAAACATATTGTGTGAAAGATTAAAGCCCATCGTCAACAAACTTATTGGACCTTGGTGTGGCTTTAGGCCTGGAAAATCAACAACCGACCAGATATTCGCCATGCGCCAAATTTTGGAAAAGACCCGTGAAAGGAAAATCGACACACCACCTCTTTGTTGACTTCACAGCTGCTTTCGACAGCACGAAAAGGAGCTGCCTTTTCGCCGCGATGTCTGAATTTGGTATCCCCGCAAAACTAATACGGCTATGTAAACTGATGTTGAGCAACACCAAAAGCTCCGTCAGAATCGGGAAGGACCTCTCCGAGCCGTTCGACATCAAACGAGGTTTCAGACAAGGCGCCTCCTTAACGTGCGATTTCTTTAATCTGTTTCTGGAGAAAATAATTCGAGCTGCAGAACTAAATAGAGAAGATACAATCTTCTATAAGAGTGTACAGCTGCTGGCGTATGCC